>NC_060140.1:5116949-5299706 GCF_021461385.2 Schistocerca piceifrons | reverse complement strand
GGACTCACAGGAGAAGTTCAAATCATAGAAAGTTAGAGTGTCAGTCCTCTTGTACTTAAGTCGGCATTGTGCCTTATATATTAAATTCGGATGCAATTTCTGTGTTTCACTGTCAATAAGAAAGTCCAAGGGATACAGTAAACCTGAAGTGAAGCATCGGAATCTAAAACTGGACTCACATTAGAGGTTCAAATCATAGATAGTTAGAGTGTCACTGCTCTTGTACTTAAGTCGGTATTGTGCCTTTTGTATTATATTCGGCTGCAATATCTGTGTTTCATCGTCAATAAGAAGGTGCAATGTATACAGTAGACCTGAAGTGAAGCATCGGAATCTAAAACTGGACTCACATTAGAGGTTCAAATCATAGAAAGGTAGAGTGTCATTCCTCTTGTACTTAAGTCGCATTGTGCCTTTTGAATTTAATTCCGATGCAATTTCTTTGTTTCATCGTCAATAAGAAGGTGCAAGGTATACAGTAAAGCTGAAGTGAAGCATCGGAATCTAAAACTGGACTCACAGGAGAGGTTCGAATCATGGAAAGTGAGAGTGTCAGTCCTCTTTTACTTAAGTCGGCATTGTGCCTTTTGTATTAAATTCCGATGCAATTTCAGTGTCTCATCGTCAATAAGAAGGTGCAAGGTATACAGTAAACCTGAAGTGAAGCATCGAAATCTAAAACTGGACTCACAGGAGAGGTTCAAATCGTAGAAAGTTAGAGTGTCATTCCTCTTGTACTTAAGTCGGTATTGTGCCTTTTGTATTAAATTCGGATGCAATTTCTTTGTTTCATCGTCAATATGAAGGTCCAAGGGATACAGTTAACCAGAAGTGAAGCAACGGAACCTAAAACTGGACTCACAGGAGAGGTTCATATCATAGAAAGTTGGAATGTCAGTCCACTTGTACTTATGTCGGCATTGTGCCTTTTGTTCTAAATTCGGATGCAATTTCTGTGTTTCTTCGTCAATAAGAAAGTCCAAGGGATACAGTATACCTGAAGTGAAGCATCGGAATCTCAAACTGGACTCACAGGAAAGATTCAATTCATAGATAGTTAGAGTGTCAGTCCTCTTGTACTTATGTAGGCATTGTGCCTTTTGTATTAAATTCGGATGCAATTTCTGTGTTTCACCGTCAATAAGAAAGTCCAAGGGATACAGTAAACCTGAAGTGAAGCATCGGAATCCAAAACTGGACTCACAGGAGAGGTTCAAATCATAGAGAGTTAGAGTGTCACCCCTCTTGTACTTAAGTCGGTATTGTGCCTTTTGTATTAAATTCGGATGCAATATCTGTGTTTCATCGTCAATAAGAAGGTGCAATGTATACAGTAGACCTGAAGTGAAGCATCGGAATCTAAAACTGGACTCACAGGAGAGGTTCAAATCGTAGAAAGTTAGAGTGTCATTCCTCTTGTACTTAAGTCGCAATGTGCCTTTTGAATTTAATTCCGATGCAATTTCTTTGTTTCATCGTCAATAAGAAGGTGCAAGGTATACAGTAAACCTGAAGTGAAGCATCGGAATCTAAAACTGGACTCACATTAGAGGTTCGAATCATAGAAAGTGAGAGTGTCAGTCCTCTCTTACTTGAGTCGGCATTGTGCCTTTTGTATTAAATTCTGATGCAATTTCAGTGTCTCATCGTCAATAAGAGGGTGCGGTGTATACAGTAAACCTGAAGTGAAACATCGGAATCTAAAACTGGACTCATAGGAGAGGTTCAAATCAAAGAAAGTGAGAGTGTCAGTCCTCTTGTACTTAAGTCGGTATTGTGCCTTTTGTATTAAATTCGGATGCAATTTCTGTGTTTCATCGTCAATAAGAAGGTCCAAGGGATACAGTAAACCTTAAGGGAAGCGTCGGAATCTAAAACTGCACTCACAGTAGAGGTTCAAATAATAGAATGTTAGAGTGTCAGTCCTCTTGTACTTAAGTCGGCATTGTGCCATTTGTATTAAATTCGGACGCAATTTCTGTGTTTCATCGTCAATAAGAAGGTCCAAGGGATACAGAAAACCTGAAGTGAAGCATCGGAATCTAAAACTGGATTCACAGGAGAGGTTCAAATCAAAGAAAGTGAGAGTGTCAGTCCTTTTGTACTTAAGTCGCCATTGTGCCTTTTGAATTTAATTCCGATGCAATTTCTGTGTTTTATCGTCAATAAGAACGTCCAGGGGATACAGTAAACCTGAAGTGAAGCAACGGATTCTAAAACTGGACTCACAGGAGTGGTTCAAATCATAGAAAGTGAGAGTGTCAGTCCTCTTTTACTTAAGTCGGATTTGTGCCTTTTTAATATAATTCCGATGCAATTTCTGTGTGTCATCGTCAATAAGAAGGTCTAAGGGAGACAGTAAACCTGAAGTGCAGCATCGGAATCTAAAACTGGACTCACAGGAGAGGTTCAAATCATACAAAGTTAGAGTGTCAGTCCTCTTTTACTTAAGTCAGCATTGTGCCTTTTGTATTAAATTCCGATGCAATTTCTGTGTTTCATCGTCAATACGAAGGTGCAAGTTATACAGTAAACCTGAAGTGAAGCATCGGAATCAAAAACTGGACTCACATCAGAGGTTCAAATCACAGAAAGTGAGAGTGTCACTCCTCTTGTACTTAAGTCGGCATTGTGCCATTTGTATTAAATTCGGATGCAATTTCTGTGTTTCATCGTCAATAAGAAGGTAGAAGGGATACAGTTAACCTGAAGGGAAGCATCGGAACCTAAAACTGGACTCACAGGAGAGGTTCATATCATAGAAAGTTAGAATGTCATCCACTTGTACTTATGTCGACATTGTGCCTTTTGTTCCAAATTCGGATGCAATTTCTGTGTTTCATCGTCAATAAGAAGGTCGAAGGGATACAGTATACCTGAAGTGAAGCATCGGAATCTAAAACTGGACTCGCAGGAAAGATTCAAATCATAGATAGTTAGAGTGTCAGTCCTCTTGTACTTAAGTCAATATTGTGCCTCTTGTATTAAATTCGGATGCAATTTCTGTGTTTTATCGTCTATAAGAAGGTCCAAGGGACGCAGTAAACCCTAAGTGAAACATCGGGATCTACAACTGGACTCACAGGAGAGGTTCAAATCATAGAAAGTTAGAGTGTCAGTCCACTTTTACTTAAGTCGACATTGTGCCTTTTGTATTAAATTTCGATGCAATTTCTGTGTTTCATCGTCAATAAGTAGGTGCAAGGTACACAGTAAACCTGAAGTGAAGCATCGGAATCAAAAACTGGACTCACAGGAGTGGTTCAAATCATAGAAACTGAGGGTGTCAGTCCTCTTGTACTTAAGTCGGCATTGTGCCATTTGTACTAAATTCGGATGCAATTTCTGTGTTTCATCGTCAATAAGAAGGTCCAAGGGATACAGTAAACCTGAAGTGAAGCATCGGAATCTAAAACTGGACTCACAGGAGAAGTTCAAATCATAGAAAGTTAGAGTGTCAGTCCTCTTGTACTTAAGTCGGCATTGTGCCTTATATATTAAATTCGGATGCAATTTCTGTGTTTCACTGTCAATAAGAAAGTCCAAGGGATACAGTAAACCTGAAGTGAAGCATCGGAATCTAAAACTGGACTCACATTAGAGGTTCAAATCATAGATAGTTAGAGTGTCACTGCTCTTGTACTTAAGTCGGTATTGTGCCTTTTGTATTATATTCGGCTGCAATATCTGTGTTTCATCGTCAATAAGAAGGTGCAATGTATACAGTAGACCTGAAGTGAAGCATCGGAATCTAAAACTGGACTCACATTAGAGGTTCAAATCATAGAAAGGTAGAGTGTCATTCCTCTTGTACTTAAGTCGCATTGTGCCTTTTGAATTTAATTCCGATGCAATTTCTTTGTTTCATCGTCAATAAGAAGGTGCAAGGTATACAGTAAAGCTGAAGTGAAGCATCGGAATCTAAAACTGGACTCACAGGAGAGGTTCGAATCATGGAAAGTGAGAGTGTCAGTCCTCTTTTACTTAAGTCGGCATTGTGCCTTTTGTATTAAATTCCGATGCAATTTCAGTGTCTCATCGTCAATAAGAAGGTGCAAGGTATACAGTAAACCTGAAGTGAAGCATCGAAATCTAAAACTGGACTCACAGGAGAGGTTCAAATCAAAGAAAGTGAGAGTGTCAGTCCTCTTGTACTTAAGTCGGCATTGTGCCATTTGTATTAAATTCGGATGCAATTTCTTTGTTTCATCGTCAATATGAAGGTCCAAGGGATACAGTTAACCAGAAGTGAAGCAACGGAACCTAAAACTGGACTCACAGGAGTGGTTCATATCATAGAAAGTTGGAATGTCAGTCCACTTGTACTTATGTCGGCATTGTGCCTTTTGTTCTAAATTCGGATGCAATTTCTGTGTTTCTTCGTCAATAAGAAAGTCCAAGGGATACAGTATACCTGAAGTGAAGCATCGGAATCTCAAACTGGACTCACAGGAAAGATTCAATTCATAGATAGTTAGAGTGTCAGTCCTCTTGTACTTATGTAGGCATTGTGCCTTTTGTATTAAATTCGGATGCAATTTCTGTGTTTCACCGTCAATAAGAAAGTCCAAGGGATACAGTAAACCTGAAGTGAAGCATCGGAATCCAAAACTGGACTCACAGGAGAGGTTCAAATCATAGAGAGTTAGAGTGTCACCCCTCTTGTACTTAAGTCGGTATTGTGCCTTTTGTATTAAATTCGGATGCAATATCTGTGTTTCATCGTGAATAAGATGGTGCAATGTATACAGTAGACCTGAAGTGAAGCATCGGAATCTAAAACTGGACTCACAGGAGAGGTTCAAATCGTAGAAAGTTAGAGTGTCATTCCTCTTGTACTTAAGTCGCAATGTGCCTTTTGAATTTAATTCCGATGCAATTTCTTTGTTTCATCGTCAATAAGAAGGTGCAAGGTATACAGTAAACCTGAAGTGAAGCATCGGAATCTAAAACTGGACTCACATTAGAGGTTCGAATCATAGAAAGTGAGAGTGTCAGTCCTCTCTTACTTGAGTCGGCATTGTGCCTTTTGTATTAAATTCTGATGCAATTTCAGTGTCTCATCGTCAATAAGAGGGTGCAAGGTATACAGTAAACCTGAAGTGAAACATCGGAATCTAAAACTGGACTCATAGGAGAGGTTCAAATCAAAGAAAGTGAGAGTGTCAGTCCTCTTGTACTTAAGTCGGTATTGTGCCTTTTGTATTAAATTCGGATGCAATTTCTGTGTTTCATCGTCAATAAGAAGGTCCAAGGGATACAGTAAACCTTAAGGGAAGCGTCGGAATCTAAAACTGCACTCACAGTAGAGGTTCAAATAATAGAATGTTAGAGTGTCAGTCCTCTTGTACTTAAGTCGGCATTGTGCCATTTGTATTAAATTCGGACGCAATTTCTGTGTTTCATCGTCAATAAGAAGGTCCAAGGGATACAGAAAACCTGAAGTGAAGCATCGGAATCTAAAACTGGATTCACAGGAGAGGTTCAAATCAAAGAAAGTGAGAGTGTCAGTCCTTTTGTACTTAAGTCGCCATTGTGCCTTTTGAATTTAATTCCGATGCAATTTCTGTGTTTTATCGTCAATAAGAACGTCCAGGGGATACAGTAAACCTGAAGTGAAGCAACGGATTCTAAAACTGGACTCACAGGAGTGGTTCAAATCATAGAAAGTGAGAGTGTCAGTCCTCTTTTACTTAAGTCGGATTTGTGCCTTTTTAATATAATTCCGATGCAATTTCTGTGTGTCATCGTCAATAAGAAGGTCTAAGGGAGACAGTAAACCTGAAGTGCAGCATCGGAATCTAAAACTGGACTCACAGGAGAGGTTCAAATCATACAAAGTTAGAGTGTCAGTCCTCTTTTACTTAAGTCAGTATTGTGCCTTTTGTATTAAATTCCGATGCAATTTCTGTGTTTCATCGTCAATACGAAGGTGCAAGTTATACAGTAAACCTGAAGTGAAGCATCGGAATCAAAAACTGGACTCACATCAGAGGTTCAAATCACAGAAAGTGAGAGTGTCACTCCTCTTGTACTTAAGTCGGCATTGTGCCATTTGTATTAAATTCGGATGCAATTTCTGTGTTTCATCGTCAATAAGTAGGTGCAAGGTACACAGTAAACCTGAAGTGAAGCATCGGAATCAAAAACTGGACTCACAGGAGTGGTTCAAATCATAGAAACTGAGGGTGTCAGTCCTCTTGTACTTAAGTCGACATTGTGCCATTTGTACTAAATTCGGATGCAATTTCTGTGTTTCATCGTCAATAAGAAGGTCCAAGGGATACAGTAAACCTGAAGTGAAGCATCGGAATCTAAAACTGGACTCACAGGAGAAGTTCAAATCATAGAAAGTTAGAGTGTCAGTCCTCTTGTACTTAAGTCGGCATTGTGCCTTATATATTAAATTCGGATGCAATTTCTGTGTTTCACTGTCAATAAGAAAGTCCAAGGGATACAGTAAACCTGAAGTGAAGCATCGGAATCTAAAACTGGACTCACATTAGAGGTTCAAATCATAGATAGTTAGAGTGTCACTGCTCTTGTACTTAAGTCGGTATTGTGCCTTTTGTATTATATTCGGCTGCAATATCTGTGTTTCATCGTCAATAAGAAGGTGCAATGTATACAGTAGACCTGAAGTGAAGCATCGGAATCTAAAACTGGACTCACATTAGAGGTTCAAATCAAAGAAAGGTAGAGTGTCATTCCTCTTGTACTTAAGTCGCATTGTGCCTTTTGAATTTAATTCCGATGCAATTTCTTTGTTTCATCGTCAATAAGAAGGTGCAAGGTATACAGTAAAGCTGAAGTGAAGCATCGGAATCTAAAACTGGACTCACAGGAGAGGTTCGAATCATGGAAAGTGAGAGTGTCAGTCCTCTTTTACTTAAGTCGGCATTGTGCCTTTTGTATTAAATTCCGATGCAATTTCAGTGTCTCATCGTCAATAAGAAGGTGCAAGGTATACAGTAAACCTGAAGTGAAGCATCGAAATCTAAAACTGGACTCACAGGAGAGGTTCAAATCAAAGAAAGTGAGAGTGTCAGTCCTCTTGTACTTAAGTCGGCATTGTGCCATTTGTATTAAATTCGGATGCAATTTCTTTGTTTCATCGTCAATATGAAGGTCCAAGGGATACAGTTAACCAGAAGTGAAGCAACGGAACCTAAAACTGGACTCACAGGAGTGGTTCATATCATAGAAAGTTGGAATGTCAGTCCACTTGTACTTATGTCGGCATTGTGCCTTTTGTTCTAAATTCGGATGCAATTTCTGTGTTTCTTCGTCAATAAGAAAGTCCAAGGGATACAGTATACCTGAAGTGAAGCATCGGAATCTCAAACTGGACTCACAGGAAAGATTCAATTCATAGATAGTTAGAGTGTCAGTCCTCTTGTACTTATGTAGGCATTGTGCCTTTTGTATTAAATTCGGATGCAATTTCTGTGTTTCACCGTCAATAAGAAAGTCCAAGGGATACAGTAAACCTGAAGTGAAGCATCGGAATCCAAAACTGGACTCACAGGAGAGGTTCAAATCATAGAGAGTTAGAGTGTCACCCCTCTTGTACTTAAGTCGGTATTGTGCCTTTTGTATTAAATTCGGATGCAATATCTGTGTTTCATCGTCAATAAGAAGGTGCAATGTATACAGTAGACCTGAAGTGAAGCATCGGAATCTAAAACTGGACTCACAGGAGAGGTTCAAATCGTAGAAAGTTAGAGTGTCATTCCTCTTGTACTTAAGTCGCAATGTGCCTTTTGAATTTAATTCCGATGCAATTTCTTTGTTTCATCGTCAATAAGAAGGTGCAAGGTATACAGTAAACCTGAAGTGAAGCATCGGAATCTAAAACTGGACTCACATTAGAGGTTCGAATCATAGAAAGTGAGAGTGTCAGTCCTCTCTTACTTGAGTCGGCATTGTGCCTTTTGTATTAAATTCTGATGCAATTTCGGTGTCTCATCGTCAATATGAGGGTGCAAGGTATACAGTAAACCTGAAGTGAAGCATCGGAATCTAAAACTGGACTCATAGGAGAGGTTCAAATCAAAGAAAGTGAGAGTGTCAGTCCTCTTGTACTTAAGTCGGCATTGTGCCATTTGTATTAAATTCGGACGCAATTTCTGTGTTTCAGCGTCAATAAGAAGGTCCAAGGGATACAGAAAACCTGAAGTGAAGCATCGGAATCTAAAACTGGATTCACAGGAGAGGTTCAAATCAAAGAAAGTGAGAGTGTCAGTCCTCTTGTACTTAAGTCGGCATTGTGCCTTTTGAATTTAATTCCGATGCAATTTCTGTGTTTTATCGTCAATAAGAACGTCCAAGGGATACAGTAAACCTGAAGTGAAGCAACGGATTCTAAAACCGGACTCACAGGAGGGGTTCAAAACATAGAAAGTGAGAGTGTCAGTCCTCTTTTACTTAAGTCGGAATTGTGCCTTTTTAATTTAATTCCGACCCAATTTCTGTGTGTCATCGTCAATAAGAAGGTCAATGGGAGACAGTAAACCTGAAGTGCAGCATCGGAATCTAAAACTGGACTCACAGGAGAGGTTCAAATCATACAAATTTAGAGTGTCAGTCCTCTTTTACTTAAGTCAGCATTGTGCCTTTTGTATTAAATTCCGATGCAATTTCTGTGTTTCATCGTCAATAAGAAGGTGCAAGGTATACAGTAAACCTGAAGTGAAGCATCGGAATCTAAAACTGGACTCACATCAGAGGTTCAAATCATTGAAAGTGAGACTGTCAGGCCTCTTGTACTTAAGTCGGCATTGTGCCATTTGTACTAAATTCGGATGCAAATTCTGTGTTTCATCGTCAATAAGAAGGTCCAAGGGATACAGTTAACCTGAAGTGAAGCATCGGAACCTGAAACTGGACTCACAGGAGAGGTACATATCATGAAAGTTAGAATGTCAGTCCACTTGTACTTATGTCGGCATTGTGCCTTTTGTTCTAAATTCGGATGCAAATTCTGTGTTTCATCGTCAATAATAAGGTCCAAGGGGTACAGTATACCTGAAGTGAAGCATCGGAATCCAAAACTGGACTCGCAGGAATGATTCAAATCATAGATAGTTAGAGTGTCAGTCCTCTTGTACTTAAGTCAATATTGTGCCTCTCGTATTAAATTCGGATGCAATTTCTGTGTTTCATCGTCTATAAGAAGGTCCAAGGGACACAGTAAACCTTAAGTGAAACATCGGGATCCACAACTGGACACACAGGAGAGGTTCAAATCATAGAAAGTTAGAGTGTCAGTCCACTTTTACTTATGTCGACATTGTGCCTTTTGTATTAAATTGGGATGCAATATCTGTGTTTCATCGTCAATAAGAAGGTGCAATGTATACAGTAGACTTGAAGTGAAGCATCGGAATCTAAAACTGGACTCACAGGAGAGGTTCAAATCATAGAAAGTTAGAGTGTCATTCCTCTTGTTCTTAAGTCGCATTGTGCCTTTTGAATTTAATTCCGATGCAATTTCTTTGTTTCATCGTCAATAAGAAGGTGCAAGGTATACAGTAAACCTGAAGTGAAGCATCGGAATCTAAAACTGGACTCACATTAGAGGTTCGAATCATGGAAAGTGACAGTGTCAGTCCTCTTTTACTTGAGTCGGCATTGTGCCTTTAGTATTAAATTCCGATGCAATTTCGGTGTCTCATCGTCAATAAGAGGGTGCAAGGTATACAGTAAACCTGAAGTGAAGCATCGGAATCTAAAACTGGACTCATGGGAGAAGTTCAAATCAAAGAAAGTGTGAGTGTCAGTCCTCTTGTACTTAAGTCGGCATTGTGCCATTTGTATTAAATTCGGACGCAATATCTGTGTTTCATCGTCAATAAGAAGGTGCAATGTATACAGTAGACATGAAGTGAAGCATCGGAATCTAAAACTGCATTCACAGGAGAGGTTCAAATCAAAGGAAGTGAGAGTGTCAGTCCTCTTGTACTTAAGTCGGCATTGTGCCTTTTGAATTTAATTCCGATGCAATTTCTGTGTTTTATCGTCAATAAGAACGTCCAAGGGATACAGAAAACCTGAAGTGAAGCAACGAATTCTAAAACTGGACTCACAGGAGAGGTTCAAATCATAGAATGTTGGAGTGTCAGTTCCCTTTTACTTAAGTCGGAATTGTGCCTTTTTAATTTAATTCCGATGCAATTTCTGTGTGTCATCGTCAATAAGAAGGTCAAAGGGAGACAGTAAACCTGAAGTGCAGCATCGGAATCTAAAACTGGACTCACAGGAGAGGTTCAAATCATACAAATTTAGAGTGTCAGTCCTGTTTTACTTAAGTCAGCATTGTGCCTTTTGTATTAAATTCCGATACAATGTCTGTGTTTCGTCGTCAATAAGAAGGTGCAAGGTATACAGTAAACCTGAAGTGAAGCATCGGAATCTAAAACTGGACTCACATCAGAGGTTCAAATCATAGAAAGTGAGAGTGTCAGTCCTCTTGTACTTAAGTCGGCATTGTGCCATTTGTATTAAATTCGGATGCAATTTCTGTGTTTCATCGTCAATAAGAAGGTCCAAGGGATACAGTTAACCTGAAGTGAAGCATCGGAACCTAAAACTGGACTCACAGGAGAGGTCATATCATAGAAAGTTAGAATGTCAGTCCACTTGTACTTATGTCGGCATTGTGCCTTTTGTTCTAAATTCGGATGCAATTTCTGTGTTTCATCGTCAATAAGAAGGTCCAAGGGACACAGTAAACCTTAAGTGAAACCTCGGGATCTACAACTGGACTCACAGGAGAGGTTCAAATCTTAGAAAGTTAGAGTGTCAGTCCACTTTCACTTAAGTCGACATTGTGCTTTTGTATTAAATTTCGAAGCAATTTCTGTGTTTCATCGTCAATAAGAAGGTGCAAGGTACACAGTTAACCTGAAGTGAAGCATCGGAATCTAAAACTGGACACACAGGAAAGGTTCAATTCATAGAAACTGAGGGTGTCAGTCCTCTTGTACTTATGTCGGCATTGTGCCATTTGTATTAAATTCGGATGCAATTTCTGTGTTTCATCGTCAATAAGAAGGTCCAAGGAATACAGTTAACCTGACGTGAAGCATCGGAACCTAAAACTGGACTCACAGGAGAGGTTCATATCATAGAAAGTTAGAATGTCAGTCCACTTGTACATATGTCGGCATTGTGCCTTTTGTTCTAAATTCGGATGCAATTTCTGTGTTTCATCGTCAATAAGAAGGTCCAAGGGATACAGTAAACCTGAAGTGAAGCATCGGAATCTAAAACTGGACTCACAGGAGAGGTTCGAATCATGGAAAGTGAGAGTGTCAGTCCTCTTTTACTTAAGTCGGCATTGTGACTTTTGTATTAAATTCCGATGCAATTTCAGTGTCTCATCGTCAATAAGAAGGTGCAAGGTATACGGTAAACCTGAAGTGAAGCATCGGAATCTAAAACTGGACTCACAGGAGAGGTTCGAATCATGGAAAGTGAGAGTGTCAGTCCTCTTTTACTTAAGTCGGCATTGTGACTTTTGTATTAAATTCCGATGCAATTTCAGTGTTTCATCGTCAATAAGAAGGTGCAAGGTATACAGTAAACCTGAAGTGAAGCATCGGAATCTAAAACTGGACTCACAGGAGAGGTTCAAATCAAAGAAAGTGAGAGTGTCAGTCCTCTTGTACTTAAGTCGGCATTGTGCCATTTGTATTAAATTCGGATGCAATTTCTGTGTTTCATCGTCAATAAGAAGGTCCAAGGGATACAGTAAACCTGAAGTGAAGCATCGGAATCTAAAACTGGACTCACAGGAGAGGTTCAAATCAAAGAAAGTGAGAGTGTCAGTCCTCTTTTACTTAGGTCGGCATTGTGCCTTTTGTATTAAATTCCGATGCAATTTCAGTGTCTCATCGTCAATAAGAAGGTGCAAGGTATACAGTAAACCTGAAGTGATGCATCGGAATCTAAAACTGGACTCACAGGAGAGGTTCAAATCAAAGAAAGTGAGAGTGTCTGTCCTCTTGTACTTAAGTCGGCATTGTGCCATTTGTATTAAATTCGGATGCAATTTCTGTGTTTCATCGTCAATAAGAAGGTCCAAGGGATACAGTTAACCTGAAGTGAAACATCGGAACCTAAAAATGGACTCACAGGAGAGGTTCATACCATAGAAAGTTAGAATGTCAGTCCACTTGTACCTATGTCGGCATTGTGCCTTTTGTTCTAAATTTGCATGCAATATCTGTGTTTCATCGTCAATAAGATGGTCCACGGGACACAGTAAACCTTAAGTGAAACATCGGGATCTACAACTGGACTCACAGGAGAGGTTCAAATCATAGAAAGTTAGAGTGTCTGTCTACTTTTACTTAAGTCGAAATTGTGCCTTTTGTATTAAATTTCGATGCAATTTCTGTGTTTCATCGTCAATAAGAAGGTCCAAGGGATACAGTAAACTTGAAGTGAAACATCAGAATCTAAATCTGGCTCACAGGAGAGGTTCAAATCATAGAAAGTTAGAGTGTCACTCCTCTTGTACTTAAGTTGCATAGTGCCTTTTGAATTTAATTCCGATCCAATTTCTTTGTTTCATCGTCAATAAGAAGGTGCAAGGTATACAGTAAACCTGAAGTGAAGCATCGGAATCTAAAACTGGACTCACAGGAGAGGTTCAAATCAAAGAATGTGAGAGTGTCAGTCCTCTTGTACTTAAGTCGGCATTGTGCCTTTTGAATTTAATTCCGATGCAATTTCTGTGTTTTATCGTCAATAAGAACGTCCAAGGGATACAGTAAACCTGAAGTGAAGCAACGGATTCTAAAACTGGACTCACAGGAGAGGTTCTTATCATAGAAAGTGAGAGTGTCAGTCCTCTTGTACTTAAGTCGGCATTGTGCCATTTGTATTAAATTCGGATGCAATTTCTGTGTTTCATCGTCAATAAGAAGGTCCAAGGGATACAGTTAACCTGAAGTGAAGCATCGGAACCTAAAACTGGACTCACAGGAGAGGTTCATATCATAGAAAGTTAGAATGTCAGTCCACTTGTACATATGTCGGCATTGTGCCTTTGTTCTAAATTCGGATGCAATTTCTGTGTTTCATCGTCAGTAAGAAGGTCCAAGGGGTACAGTAAACCTGAAGTGAAGCATCGGAATCTAAAACTGGACTCACAGGAGAGGTTCAAATCATAGAGAGTTAGAATGTCACTCCTCTTGTACTTAAGTCGGTATTGTAAATTTTGTATTAAATTCGGATGTAATATCTGTGTTTCATCGTCAATAAGAAGGTGCAATGTATACAGTAGACCTGAAGTGAAGCATCGGAATCTAAAACTGGACTTACAGGAGAGGTTCATATCATAGAATAGTAGAGTGTCATTCCTCTTGTACTTAAGTCGCATTGTGCCTTTTGAATTTAATTCCGATGCAATTTCTTTGTTTCATCGTCAATAAGAAGGTGCAAGGTATACAGTAAACCTGAAGTGAAGCATCGGAATCTAAAACTGGACTCACAGGAGAGGTTCGAATCATGGAAAGTGAGAGTGTCAGTCCTCTTTTACTTAAGTCGGCATTGTGCCTTTTGTATTAAATTCCGATGCAATTTCAGTGTCTCATCGTCAATAAGAAGGTGCAAGGTATACAGTAAACCTGAAGTGAAGCATCGGAATCTAAAACTGGACTCACAGGAGAGGTTCAAATCAAAGAAAGTGAGAGTGTCAGTCCTCTTGTACTTAACTCGGTATTGTGCCATTTGTATTAAATTCGGATGCAATTTCTGTGTTTCATCGTCAATAAGAAGGTCCAAGGGATACAGTTAACCTGAAGTGAAGCATCGGAACCTAAAACGGGACTCACAGGAGAGGTTCATATCATAGAAAGTTAGAATGTCAGTCCACTTGTACATATGTCGGCATTGTGCCTTTTGTTCTAAATTCGGATGCAATTTCTGTGTTTCATCGTCAATAAGAAGGTCCAAGGGATACAGTAAACCTGAAGTGAAGCATCGGAATCTAAAACTGGACTCACAGGAGAGGTTCGAATCATGGAAAGTGAGAGTGTCAGTCCTTCTTTTACTTAAGTCGGCATTGTGCCTTTTGTATTAAATTCCGATGCAATTTCAGTGTCTCATCGTCAATAAGAAGGTGCAAGGTATACAGTAAACCTGAAGTGAAGCATCGGAACCTAAAACTGGACTCACAGGAGAGGTTCGAATCATGGAAAGTGAGAGTGTCAGTCCTCTTTTACTTAAGTCGGCATTGTGCCTTTTGTATTAAATTCCGATGCAATTTAAGTGTTTCATCGTCAATAAGAAGGTGCAAGGTATACAGTAAACCTGAAGTGAAGCATCGGAATCTAAAACTGGACTCACAGGAGAGGTTCAAATCAAAGAAGGTGAGAGTGTCAGTCCTCTTGTACTTAAGTCGGCATTGTGCCATTTGTATTAAATTCGTATGCAATTTCTGTGTTTCATCGTCAATAAGAAGGTCCAAGGGATACAGTAATCCTGAAGTGAAGCATCGGAATCTAAAACTGGACTCACAGGAGAGGTTCAAATCATAGAGAGTTAGAGTGTCACTCCTCTTGTACTTAAGTCGGTATTGTTAATTTTGTATTAAATTCTGATGTAATATCTGTGTTTCATCGTCAATAAGAAGGTGCAATGTATACAGTAGACCTGAAGTGAAGCATCGGAATCTAAAACTGGACTCACAGGAGAGGTTCAAATCAAAGAAAGTGAGAGTGTCAGTCCTCTTGTACTTAAGTCGGCATTGTGCCATTTGTATTAAATTCGGATGCAATTTCTGTGTTTCATCGTCAATAAGAAGGTCCAAGGGATACAGTTAACCTGAAGTGAAACATCGGAACCTAAAAATGGACTCACAGGAGAGGTTCATACCATAGAAAGTTAGAATGTCAGTCCACTTGTACATATGTCGGCATTGTGCCTTTTGTTCTAAATTTGCATGCAATATCTGTGTTTCATCGTCAATAAGATGGTCCACGGGACACAGTAAACCTTAAGTGAAACATCGGGATCTACAACTGGACTCACAGGAGAGGTTCAAATCATAGAAAGTTAGAGTGTCTGTCTACTTTTACTTAAGTCGAAATTGTGCCTTTTGTATTAAATTTCGATGCAATTTCTGTGTTTCATCGTCAATAAGAAGGTCCAAGGGATACAGTAAACTTGAAGTGAAACATCAGAATCTAAATCTGGCTCACAGGAGAGGTTCAAATCATAGAAAGTTAGAGTGTCACTCCTCTTGTACTTAAGTTGCATAGTGCCTTTTGAATTTAATTCCGATCCAATTTCTTTGTTTCATCGTCAATAAGAAGGTGCAAGGTATACAGTAAACCTGAAGTGAAGCATCGGAATCTAAAACTGGACTCACAGGAGAGGTTCAAATCAAAGAATGTGAGAGTGTCAGTCCTCTTGTACTTAAGTCGGCATTGTGCCTTTTGAATTTAATTCCGATGCAATTTCTGTGTTTTATCGTCAATAAGAACGTCCAAGGGATACAGTAAACCTGAAGTGAAGCAACGGATTCTAAAACTGGACTCACAGGAGAGGTTCTTATCATAGAAAGTGAGAGTGTCAGTCCTCTTGTACTTAAGTCGGCATTGTGCCATTTGTATTAAATTCGGATGCAATTTCTGTGTTTCATCGTCAATAAGAAGGTCCAAGGGATACAGTTAACCTGAAGTGAAGCATCGGAACCTAAAACTGGACTCACAGGAGAGGTTCATATCATAGAAAGTTAGAATGTCAGTCCACTTGTACATATGTCGGCATTGTGCCTTTGTTCTAAATTCGGATGCAATTTCTGTGTTTCATCGTCAGTAAGAAGGTCCAAGGGGTACAGTAAACCTGAAGTGAAGCATCGGAATCTAAAACTGGACTCACAGGAGAGGTTCAAATCATAGAGAGTTAGAATGTCACTCCTCTTGTACTTAAGTCGGTATTGTAAATTTTGTATTAAATTCGGATGTAATATCTGTGTTTCATCGTCAATAAGAAGGTGCAATGTATACAGTAGACCTGAAGTGAAGCATCGGAATCTAAAACTGGACTTACAGGAGAGGTTCATATCATAGAATAGTAGAGTGTCATTCCTCTTGTACTTAAGTCGCATTGTGCCTTTTGAATTTAATTCCGATGCAATTTCTTTGTTTCATCGTCAATAAGAAGGTGCAAGGTATACAGTAAACCTGAAGTGAAGCATCGGAATCTAAAACTGGACTCACAGGAGAGGTTCGAATCATGGAAAGTGAGAGTGTCAGTCCTCTTTTACTTAAGTCGGCATTGTGCCTTTTGTATTAAATTCCGATGCAATTTCAGTGTCTCATCGTCAATAAGAAGGTGCAAGGTATACAGTAAACCTGAAGTGAAGCATCGGAATCTAAAACTGGACTCACAGGAGAGGTTCAAATCAAAGAAAGTGAGAGTGTCAGTCCTCTTGTACTTAACTCGGTATTGTGCCATTTGTATTAAATTCGGATGCAATTTCTGTGTTTCATCGTCAATAAGAAGGTCCAAGGGATACAGTTAACCTGAAGTGAAGCATCGGAACCTAAAACGGGACTCACAGGAGAGGTTCATATCATAGAAAGTTAGAATGTCAGTCCACTTGTACATATGTCGGCATTGTGCCTTTTGTTCTAAATTCGGATGCAATTTCTGTGTTTCATCGTCAATAAGAAGGTCCAAGGGATACAGTAAACCTGAAGTGAAGCATCGGAATCTAAAACTGGACTCACAGGAGTGGTTCGAATCATGGAAAGTGAGAGTGTCAGTCCTTCTTTTACTTAAGTCGGCATTGTGCCTTTTGTATTAAATTCCGATGCAATTTCAGTGACTCATCGTCAATAAGAAGGTGCAAGGTATACAGTAAACCTGAAGTGAAGCATCGGAACCTAAAACTGGACTCACAGGAGAGGTTCGAATCATGGAAAGTGAGAGTGTCAGTCCTCTTTTACTTAAGTCGGCATTGTGCCTTTTGTATTAAATTCCGATGCAATTTCAGTGTTTCATCGTCAATAAGAAGGTGCAAGGTATACAGTAAACCTGAAGTGAAGCATCGGAATCTAAAACTGGACTCACAGGAGAGGTTCAAATCAAAGAAGGTGAGAGTGTCAGTCCTCTTGTACTTAAGTCGGCATTGTGCCATTTGTATTAAATTCGTATGCAATTTCTGTGTTTCATCGTCAATAAGAAGGTCCAAGGGATACAGTAATCCTGAAGTGAAGCATCGGAATCTAAAACTGGACTCACAGGAGAGGTTCAAATCATAGAGAGTTAGAGTGTCACTCCTCTTGTACTTAAGTCGGTATTGTTAATTTTGTATTAAATTCGGATGTAATATCTGTGTTTCATCGTCAATAAGAAGGTGCAATGTATACAGTAGACCTGAAGTGAAGCATCGGAATCTAAAACTGGACTCACAGGAGAGGTTCAAATCATAGAAAGGTAGAGTGTCATTCCTCTTGTACTTAAGTCGCATTGTGCCTTTTGAATTTAATTCCGATGCAATTTCTTTGTTTCATCGTCAATAAGAAGGTGCAAGGTATACAGTAAACCTGAAGTCAAGCATCGGAATCTACAACTGGACTCACAGGAGAGGTTCAAATCAAAGAAAGTGAGAGTGTCAGTCCTCTTTTACTTAAGTCGGCATTGTGCCTTTTGTATTAAATTCCGATGCAATTTCAGTGTCTCATCGTCAATAAGAAGGTGCAAGGTATACAGTAAACCTGAAGTGATGCATCGGAATCTAAAACTGGACTCACAGGAGAGGTTCAAATCAAAGAAAGTGAGAGTGTCTGTCCTCTTGTACTTAAGTCGGCATTGTGCCATTTGTATTAAATTCGGATGCAATTTCTGTGTTTCATCGTCAATAAGAAGGTCCAAGGGATACAGTTAACCTGAAGTGAAACATCGGAACCTAAAAATGGACTCACAGGAGAGGTTCATATCATAGAAAGTTAGAATGTCAGTCCACTTGTACATATGTCGGCACTGTGCCTTTTGTTCTAAATTTGGATGCAATTTCTGTGTTTCATCGTCAATAAGAAGGTCCAAGGGACACAGTAAACCTTAAGTGAAACATCGGGATCTACAACTGGACTCAGAGGAGAGGTTCAAATCATAGAAAGTTAGAGTGTCAGTCTTCTTTTACTTAAGTCGACATTGTGCCTTTTGTATTAAATTTCGATGCAATTTCGTTTCATCGTCAATAAGAAGGTCCAAGGGATACAGTAAATCTGAAGTGAAACATCAGAATCTAAATCTGGACTCACAGGAGAGGTTCAAATCATAGAAAGTTAGAGTGTCACTCCTCTTGTACTTGAGTCGGTATTGTGCCTTTTGTATTGAATTCGGATGCAATTTCGGTGTTTCATCGTCAATAACAAGGTCCAAGGGATATAGTAAACCTGAAGTGAAGCATCGGAATCTAAAACTGGACTCACAGGGGAAGTTAAAATCATAGAATGTTAGAGTGTCAGTCCTCTTGTACTGAAGTCGGCATTGTGCCTTTTGTATTAAATTCGGATGCAATTTCTGTGTTTCACCGTCAATAAGAAAGTCCAAGGGATACAGTAAACCTGAAGTGAAGCATCGGAATCTAAAACTGGACTCACAGGAGAGGTTCAAATCATAGAGAGTTAGAGTGTCACTCCTCTTGTACTTAAGTCGGAATTGTAAATTTTGTATTAAATTCGGATGCAATATCTGTGTTTCATCGTCAATAAGAAGGTGCAATGTATACAGTAGAACTGAAGTGAAGCATCGGAATCTAAAACTGGACTCACAGGAGAGGTTCAAATCAAAGAATGTGAGAGTGTCAGTCCTCTTGTACTTAAGTCGGCATTGTGCCTTTTGAATTTAATTCCGATGCAATTTCTGTGTTTTATCGTCAATAAGAACGTCCAAGGGATACAGTAAACCTGAAGTGAAGCAACGGATTCTAAAACTGGACTCACAGGAGAGGTTCTAATCATAGAAAGTGAGAGTGTCAGTCCTCTTGTACTTAAGTCGGCATTGTGCCATTTGTATTAAATTCGGATGCAATTTCTGTGTTTCATCGTCAATAAGAAGGTCCAAGGGATACAGTTAACCTGAAGTGAAGCATCGGAACCTAAAACTGGACTCACAGGAGAGGTTCATATCATAGAAAGTTAGAATGTCAGTCCACTTGTACATATGTCGGCATTGTGCCTTTTGTTCTAAATTCGGATGCAATTTCTGTGTTTCATCGTCAGTATATGGTCCAAGGGGTACAGTAAACCTGAAGTGAAGCATCGGAATCTAAAACTGGACTCACAGGAGAGGTTCAAACCATAGAGAGTTAGAATGTCACTCCTCTTGTACTTATGTCGGTATTGTAAATTTTGTATTATATTCGGATGTAATATCTGTGTTTCATCGTCAATAAGAAGGTGCAATGTATACAGTGGACCTGAAGTGAAGCATCGGAATCTCAAACTGGACTTACAGGAGAGGTTCATATCATAGAAAGCTAGAGTGTCATTCCTCTTGTACTTAAGTCGCCTTGTGCCTTTTGAATTTAATTCCGATGCAATTTCTTTGTTTCATCGTCAATAAGAAGGTGCAAGGTATACAGTAAACCTGAAGTGAAGCATCGGAATCTAAAACTGGACTCACAGGAGAGGTTCGAATCATGGAAAGTGAGAGTGTCAGTCCTCTTTTACTTAAGTCGGCATTGTGCCTTTTGTATTAAATTCCGATGCAATTTCAGTGTCTCATCGTCAATAAGAAGGTGCAACATATACAGTAAACCTGAGGTGAAGCATCGGAATCTAAAACTGGACTCACAGGAGAGGTTCAAATCAAAGAAAGTGAGAGTGTCAGTCCTCTTTACCTTAACTCGGTATTGTGCCATTTGTATTAAATTCGGATGCAATTTCTGTGTTTCATCGTCAATAAGAAGGTCCAAGGGATACAGTTAACCTGAAGTGAAGCATCGGAACCTAAAACGGGACTCACAGGAGAGGTTCATATCATAGAAAGTTAGAATGTCAGTCCACTTGTACATATGTCGGCATTGTGCCTTTTGTTCTAAATTCGGATGCAATTTCTGTGTTTCATCGTCAATAAGAAGGTCCAAGGGATACAGTAAACCTGAAGTGAAGCATCGGAATCTAAAATTGGACTCACAGGAGAGGTTCCAATCATGGAAAGTGAGAGTGTCAGTCCTTCTTTTACTTAAGTCGGCATTGTGCCTTTTGTATTAAATTCCGATGCAATTTCAGTGTCTCATCGTCAATAAGAAGGTGCAAGGTATACAGTAAACCTAAAGTGAAGCATCGGAATCTAAAACTGGACTCACAGGAGAGGTTCGAATCATGGAAAGTGAGAGTGTCAGTCCTCTTTTACTTAAGTCGGCATTGTGCCTTTTGTATTAAATTCCGATGCAATTTCAGTGTTTCATCGTCAATAAGAAGGTGCAAGGTATACAGTAAACCTGAAGTGAAGCATCGGAATCTAAAACTGGACTCACAGGAGAGGTTCAAATCAAAGAAAGTGAGAGTGTCAGTCCTCTTGTACTTAAGTCGGCATTGTGCCATTTGTATTAAATTCGGATGCAATTTCTGTGTTTCATCGTCAATAAGAAGGTCCAAGGGATACAGTAAACCTGAAGTGAAGCATCGGAATCTAAAACTGGACTCACAGGAGAGGTCCAAATCATAGAGAGTTAGAGTGTCACTCCTCTTGTACTTAAGTCGGTATTGTTAATTTTGTATTAAATTCGGATGTAATATCTGTGTTTCATCGTCAATAAGAAGGTGCAATGTGTACAGTAGACCTGAAGTGAAGCATCGGAATTTAAAACTGGACTCACAGGAGAGGTTCAAATCTTAGAAAGGTAGAGTGTCATTCCTCTTGTACTTAAGTCGCATTGTGCCTTTTGAATTTAATTCCGATGCAATTTCTTTGTTTCATCGTCAACAAGAAGGTGCAAGGTATACAGTAAACCTGAAGTCAAGCATCGGAATCTAAAACTGGACTCACAGGAGAGGTACAAATCAAAGAAAGTGAGAGTGTCGGTCCTCTTGTACTTAAGTCGGCATTGTGCCATTTGTATTACATTCGGATGCAATTTCTGTGTTTCATCGTCAATAAGAAGGTCCAAGGGATACAGTTAACCTGAAGTGAAACATCGGAACCTAAAAATGGACTCACAGGAGAGGTTCATATCATAGAAAGATAGAATGTCAGTCCACTTGTACATATGTCGGCACTGTGCCTTTTGTTCTAAATTTGGATGCAATTTCTGTGTTTCATCGTCAATAAGAAGGTCCAAGGGACACAGTAAACCTTAAGTGAAACATCGGGATCTACAACTGGACTCACAGGAGAGGTTCAAATCATAGAAAGTTAGAGTGTCAGTCTACTTTTACTTAAGTCGACATTGTGCCTTTTGTATTAAATTTCGATGCAATTTCGTTTCATCGTCAATAAGAAGGCCCAAGGGATACAGTAAACCTGAAGTGAAGCATCGGAATCTAAAACTGGACTCACAGGAGAGGTTCAAATCATAGAAAGTGAGAGTGTCAGACCTCTTGTAATTAAGTAGGCATTATGCCATTTGTATTAAATTCGGATGCAATTTCTGTGTTTCACCGTCAATAAGAAAGTCCAAGGGATACAGTAAACCTGAAGTGAAGCATCGGAATCTAAAACTGGACTCACAGGAGAGGTCCAAATCATAGAGAGTTAGAGTGTCACTCCTCTTGTACTTAAGTCGGAATTGTAAATTTTGTATTAAATTCGGATGCAATATCTGTGTTTCATCGTCAATAAGAAGGTGCAATGTATACAGTAGAACTGAAGTGAAGCATCGGAATCTAAAACTGGACTCACAGGAGAGGTTCAAATCTTAGAAAGGTAGAGTGTCATTCCTCTTGTACTTAAGTTGCATAGTGCCTTTTGAATTTAATTCCGATCCAATGTCTTTGTTTCATCGTCAATAAGAAGGTGCAAGTTATACAGTAAACCCGAAGTGAAGCATCGGAATCTAAAACTGGACTCACAGGAGAGGTTCAAATCAAAGAATGTGAGAGTGTCAGTCCTCTTGTACTTAAGTCGGCATTGTGCCTTTTGAATTTAATTCCGATGCAATTTCTGTGTTTTATCGTCAATAAGAACGTCCAAGGGATACAGTAAACCTGAAGTGAAGCAACGGATTCTAAAACTGGACTCACAGGAGAGGTTCTAATCATAGAAAGTGAGAGTGTCAGTCCTCTTGTACTTAAGTCGGCATTGTGCCATTTGTATTAAATTCGGATGCAATTTCTGTGTTTCATCGTCAATAAGAAGGTCCAAGGGATACAGTTAACCTGAAGTGAAGCATCGGAACCTAAAACTGGACTCACAGGAGAGGTTCATATCATAGAAAGTTAGAATGTCAGTCCACTTGTACATATGTCGGCATTGTGCCTTTTGTTCTAAATTCGGATGCATTTTCTGTGTTTCATTGTCAGTAAGAAGGTCCAAGGGGTACAGTAAACCTGAAGTGAAGCATCGGAATCTAAAACTGGACTCACAGGAGAGGTTCAAATCATAGAGAGTTAGAATGTCACTCCTCTTGTACTTAAGTCGGTATTGTAAATTTTGTATTAAATTCGAATGTAATATCTGTGTTTCATCGTCAATAAGAAGGTGCAATGTATACAGTAGACCTGAAGTGAAGCATCGGAATCTAAAACTGGACTTACAGGAGAGCTTCATATCATAGAAAGGTAGAGTGTCATTCCTCTTGTACTTAAGTCGCATTGTGCCTTTTGAATTTAATTCCGATGCAATTTCTTTGTTTCATCGTCAATAAGAAGGTGCAAGGTATACAGTAAACCTGAAGTGAAGCATCGGAATCTAAAACTGGACTCACAGGAGAGGTTCGAATCATGGAAAGTGAGAGTGTCAGTCCTCTTTTACTTAAGTCGGCATTGTGCCTTTTGTATTAAATCCGATGCAATTTCAGTGTCTCATCGTCAATAAGAAGGTGCAAGGTATACAGTAAACCTGAAGTGAAGCATCGGAATCTAAAACTGGACTCACAGGAGAGGTTCAAATCAAAGAAAGTGAGAGTGTCAGTCCTCTTGTACTTAAGTCGGTATTGTGCCATTTGTATTAAATTCGGATGCAATTTCTGTGTTTCATCGTCAATAAGAAGGTCCAAGGGATACAGTTAAAATGAAGTGAAGCATCGGAACCTAAAACTGGACTCACAGGAGAGGTTCATATCATAGAAAGTTAGAATGTCAGTCCACTTGTACATATGTCGGCATTGTGCCTTTTGTTCTAAATTCGGATGCAATTTCTGTGTTTCATCGTCAGTAAGAAGGTCCAAGGGGTACAGTAAACCTGAAGTGAAGCATCGGAATCTAAAACTGGACTCACAGGAGAGGTTCAAATCATAGAGAGTTAGAATGTCACTCCTCTTGTACTTAAGTCGGTATTGTAAATTTTGTATTAAATTCGGATGTAATATCTGTGTTTCATCGCCAATAAGAAGGTGCAATGTATACAGTAGACCTGAAGTGAAGCATCGGAATCTAAAACTGGACTTACAGGAGAGGTTCATATCATAGAAAGGTAGAGTGTCATTCCTCTTGTACTTAAGTCGCATTGTGCCTTTTGAATTTAATTCCGATGCAATTTCTTTGTTTCATCGTCAATAAGAAGGTGCAAGGTATACAGTAAACCTGAAGTGAAGCATCGGAATCTAAAACTGGACTCACAGGAGAGGTTCGAATCATGGAAAGTGAGAGTGTCAGTCCTCTTTTACTTAAGTCGGCATTGTGCCTTTTGTATTAAATTCCGATGCAATTTCGGTGTCTCATCGTCAATAAGAAGGTGCAAGGTATACAGTAAACCTGAAGTGAAGCATCGGAATCTAAAACTGGACTCACAGGAGAGGTTCAAATCAAAGAAAGTGAGAGTGTCAGTCCTCTTTACCTTAACTCGGTATTGTGCCATTTGTAATAAATTCGGATGCAATTTCTGTGTTTCATCGTCAATAAGAAGGTCCAAGGGATACAGTTAACCTGAAGTGAAGCATCGGAACCTAAAACGGGACTCACAGGAGAGGTTCATATCATAGAAAGTTAGAATGTCAGTCCACTTGTACATATGTCGGCATTGTGCCTTTTGTTCTAAATTCGGATGCAATTTCTGTGTTTCATCGTCAATAAGAAGGTCCAAGGGATACAGTAAACCTGAAGTGAAGCATCGGAATCTAAAATTGGACTCACAGAAGAGGTTCGAATCATGGAAAGTGAGAGTGTCAGTCCTTCTTTTACTTAAGTCGGCATTGTGCCTTTTGTATTCAATTCCGATGCAATTTCAGTGTCTCATCGTCAATAAGAAGGCGCAAGGTATACAGTAAACCTGAAGTGAAGCATCGGAATCTAAAACTGGACTCACAGGAGAGGTTCGAATCATGGAAAGTGAGAGTGTCAGTCCTCTTTTACTTAAGTCGGCATTGTGCCTTTTGTATTAAATTCCGATGCAATTTCAGTGTTTCATCGTCAATAAGAAGGTGCAAGGTATACAGTAAACCTGAAGTGAAGCATCGGAATCTAAAACTGGACTCACAGGAGAGGTTCAAATCAAAGAAAGTGAGAGTGTCAGTCCTCTTGTACTTAAGTCGGCATTGTGCCATTTGTATTAAATTCGGATGCAATTTCTGTGTTTCATCGTCAATAAGAAGGTCCAAGGGATACAGTAAACCTGAAGTGAAGCATCGGAATCTAAAACTGGACTCACAGGAGAGGTTCAAATCATAGAGAGTTAGAGTGTCACTCCTCTTGTACTTAAGTCGGTATTGATAATTTTGTATTAAATTCGGATGTAATATCTGTGTTTCATCGTCAATAAGAAGGTGCAATGTATACAGTAGACCTGAAGTGAAGCATCGGAATCTAAAACTGGACTCACAGGAGAGGTTCAAATCATAGAAAGGTAGAGTGTCATTCCTCTTGTACTTAAGTCGCATTGTGCCTTTTGAATTTAATTCCGATGCAATATCTTTGTTTCATCGTCAACAAGAAGGTGCACGGTATACAGTAAACGTGAAGTCAAGCATCGGAATCTAAAACTGGACTCACAGGAGAGGTTCAAATCAAAGAATGTGAGAGTGTCAGTCCTCTTGTACTTAAGTCGGCATTGTGCCTTTTGAATTTAATTCCGATGCAATTTCTGTGTTTTATCGTCAATAAGAACGTCCAAGGGATACAGTAAACCTGAAGTGAAGCAACGGATTCTAAAACTGGACTCACAGGAGAGGTTCTAATCATAGAAAGTGAGAGTGTCAGTCCTCTTGTACTTAAGTCGGCATTGTGCCATTTGTATTAAATTCGGATGCAATTTCTGTGTTTCATCGTCAATAAGAAGGTCCATGGGATACAGTTAACCTGAAGTGAAGCATCGGAACCTAAAACTGGACTCACAGGAGAGGTTCTAATCATAGAAAGTTAGAATGTCAGTCCACTTGTACATATGTCGGCATTGTGCCTTTTGTTCTAAATTCGGATGCAATTTCTGTGTTTCATCGTCAGTAAGAAGGTCCAAGGGGTACAGTAAACCTGAAGTGAAGCATCGGAATCTAAAACTGGACTCACAGGAGAGCTTCAAATCATAGAGAGTTAGAATGTCACTCCTCTTGTACTTAAGTCGGTATTGTAAATTTTGTATTAAATTCGGATGTAATATCTGTGTTTCATCGTCAATAAGATGGTGCAATGTATACAGTAGACCTGAAGTGAAGCATCGGAATCTAAAACTGGACTTACAGGAGAGGTTCATATCATAGAAAGGTAGAGTGTCATTCCTCTTGTACTTAAGTCGCATTGTGCCTTTTGAATTTAATTCCGATGCAATTTCTTTGTTTCATCGTCAATAAGAAGGTGCAAGGTATACAGTAAACTTGAAGTGAAGCATCGGAATCTAAAACTGGACTCACAGGAGTGGTTCAAATCAAAGAATGTGAGAGTGTCAGTCCTCTTGTACTTAAGTCGGCATTGTGCCTTTTGAATTTAATTCCGATGCAATTTCTGTGTTTTATCGTCAATAAGAACGTCCAAGGGATACAGTAAACCTGAAGTGAAGCAACGGATTCTAAAACTGGACTCACAGGAGAGGTTCTAATCATAGAAAGTGAGAGTGTCAGTCCTCTTGTACTTAAGTCGGCATTGTGCCATTTGTATTAAATTCGGATGCAATTTCTGTGTTTCATCGTCAATAAGAAGGTCCAAGGGATACAGTTAACCTGAAGTGAAGCATCGGAACCTAAAACTGGACTCACAGGAGAGGTTCATATCATAGAAAGTTAGAATGTCAGTCCACTTGTACATATGTCGGCATTGTGCCTTTTGTTCTAAATTCGGATGCAATTTCTGTGTTTCATCGTCAGTATATGGTCCAAGGGGTACAGTAAACCTGAAGTGAAGCATCGGAATCTAAAACTGGACTCACAGGAGAGGTTCAAACCATAGAGAGTTAGAATGTCACTCCTCTTGTACTTATGTCGGTATTGTAAATTTTGTATTATATTCGGATGTAATATCTGTGTTTCATCGTCAATAAGAAGGTGCAATGTATACAGTGGACCTGAAGTGAAGCATCGGAATCTCAAACTGGACTTACAGGAGAGGTTCATATCATAGAAAGGTAGAGTGTCATTCCTCTTGTACTTAAGTCGCCTTGTGCCTTTTGAATTTAATTCCGATGCAATTTCTTTGTTTCATCGTCAATAAGAAGGTGCAAGGTATACAGTAAACCTGAAGTGAAGCATCGGAATCTAAAACTGGACTCACAGGAGAGGTTCGAATCATGGAAAGTGAGAGTGTCAGTCCTCTTTTACTTAAGTCGGCATTGTGCCTTTTGTATTAAATTCCGATGCAATTTCAGTGTCTCATCGTCAATAAGAAGGTGCAACATATACAGTAAACCTGAGGTGAAGCATCGGAATCTAAAACTGGACTCACAGGAGAGGTTCAAATCAAAGAAAGTGAGAGTGTCAGTCCTCTTTACCTTAACTCGGTATTGTGCCATTTGTATTAAATTCGGATGCAATTTCTGTGTTTCATCGTCAATAAGAAGGTCCAAGGGATACAGTTAACCTGAAGTGAAGCATCGGAACCTAAAACGGGACTCACAGGAGAGGTTCATATCATAGAAAGTTAGAATGTCAGTCCACTTGTACATATGTCGGCATTGTGCCTTTTGTTCTAAATTCGGATGCAATTTCTGTGTTTCATCGTCAATAAGAAGGTCCAAGGGATACAGTAAACCTGAAGTGAAGCATCGGAATCTAAAATTGGACTCACAGGAGAGGTTCCAATCATGGAAAGTGAGAGTGTCAGTCCTTCTTTTACTTAAGTCGGCATTGTGCCTTTTGTATTAAATTCCGATGCAATTTCAGTGTCTCATCGTCAATAAGAAGGTGCAAGGTATACAGTAAACCTAAAGTGAAGCATCGGAATCTAAAACTGGACTCACAGGAGAGGTTCGAATCATGGAAAGTGAGAGTGTCAGTCCTCTTTTACTTAAGTCGGCATTGTGCCTTTTGTATTAAATTCCGATGCAATTTCAGTGTTTCATCGTCAATAAGAAGGTGCAAGGTATACAGTAAACCTGAAGTGAAGCATCGGAATCTAAAACTGGACTCACAGGAGAGGTTCAAATCAAAGAAAGTGAGAGTGTCAGTCCTCTTGTACTTAAGTCGGCATTGTGCCATTTGTATTAAATTCGGATGCAATTTCTGTGTTTCATCGTCAATAAGAAGGTCCAAGGGATACAGTAAACCTGAAGTGAAGCATCGGAATCTAAAACTGGACTCACAGGAGAGGTCCAAATCATAGAGAGTTAGAGTGTCACTCCTCTTGTACTTAAGTCGGTATTGTTAATTTTGTATTAAATTCGGATGTAATATCTGTGTTTCATCGTCAATAAGAAGGTGCAATGTGTACAGTAGACCTGAAGTGAAGCATCGGAATTTAAAACTGGACTCACAGGAGAGGTTCAAATCTTAGAAAGGTAGAGTGTCATTCCTCTTGTACTTAAGTCGCATTGTGCCTTTTGAATTTAATTCCGATGCAATTTCTTTGTTTCATCGTCAACAAGAAGGTGCAAGGTATACAGTAAACCTGAAGTCAAGCATCGGAATCTAAAACTGGACTCACAGGAGAGGTACAAATCAAAGAAAGTGAGAGTGTCGGTCCTCTTGTACTTAAGTCGGCATTGTGCCATTTGTATTACATTCGGATGCAATTTCTGTGTTTCATCGTCAATAAGAAGGTCCAAGGGATACAGTTAACCTGAAGTGAAACATCGGAACCTAAAAATGGACTCACAGGAGAGGTTCATATCATAGAAAGATAGAATGTCAGTCCACTTGTACATATGTCGGCACTGTGCCTTTTGTTCTAAATTTGGATGCAATTTCTGTGTTTCATCGTCAATAAGAAGGTCCAAGGGACACAGTAAACCTTAAGTGAAACATCGGGATCTACAACTGGACTCACAGGAGAGGTTCAAATCATAGAAAGTTAGAGTGTCAGTCTACTTTTACTTAAGTCGACATTGTGCCTTTTGTATTAAATTTCGATGCAATTTCGTTTCATCGTCAATAAGAAGGCCCAAGGGATACAGTAAACCTGAAGTGAAGCATCGGAATCTAAAACTGGACTCACAGGAGAGGTTCAAATCATAGAAAGTGAGAGTGTCAGACCTCTTGTAATTAAGTAGGCATTATGCCATTTGTATTAAATTCGGATGCAATTTCTGTGTTTCACCGTCAATAAGAAAGTCCAAGGGATACAGTAAACCTGAAGTGAAGCATCGGAATCTAAAACTGGACTCACAGGAGAGGTCCAAATCATAGAGAGTTAGAGTGTCACTCCTCTTGTACTTAAGTCGGAATTGTAAATTTTGTATTAAATTCGGATGCAATATCTGTGTTTCATCGTCAATAAGAAGGTGCAATGTATACAGTAGAACTGAAGTGAAGCATCGGAATCTAAAACTGGACTCACAGGAGAGGTTCAAATCTTAGAAAGGTAGAGTGTCATTCCTCTTGTACTTAAGTTGCATAGTGCCTTTTGAATTTAATTCCGATCCAATGTCTTTGTTTCATCGTCAATAAGAAGGTGCAAGTTATACAGTAAACCCGAAGTGAAGCATCGGAATCTAAAACTGGACTCACAGGAGAGGTTCAAATCAAAGAATGTGAGAGTGTCAGTCCTCTTGTACTTAAGTCGGCATTGTGCCTTTTGAATTTAATTCCGATGCAATTTCTGTGTTTTATCGTCAATAAGAACGTCCAAGGGATACAGTAAACCTGAAGTGAAGCAACGGATTCTAAAACTGGACTCACAGGAGAGGTTCTAATCATAGAAAGTGAGAGTGTCAGTCCTCTTGTACTTAAGTCGGCATTGTGCCATTTGTATTAAATTCGGATGCAATTTCTGTGTTTCATCGTCAATAAGAGGGTCCAAGGGATACAGTTAACCTGAAGTGAAGCATCGGAACCTAAAACTGGACTCACAGGAGAGGTTCATATCATAGAAAGTTAGAATGTCAGTCCACTTGTACATATGTCGGCATTGTGCCTTTTGTTCTAAATTCGGATGCATTTTCTGTGTTTCATTGTCAGTAAGAAGGTCCAAGGGGTACAGTAAACCTGAAGTGAAGCATCGGAATCTAAAACTGGACTCACAGGAGAGGTTCAAATCATAGAGAGTTAGAATGTCACTCCTCTTGTACTTAAGTCGGTATTGTAAATTTTGTATGAAATTCGAATGTAATATCTGTGTTTCATCGTCAATAAGAAGGTGCAATGTATACAGTAGACCTGAAGTGAAGCATCGGAATCTAAAACTGGACTTACAGGAGAGCTTCATATCATAGAAAGGTAGAGTGTCATTCCTCTTGTACTTAAGTCGCATTGTGCCTTTTGAATTTAATTCCGATGCAATTTCTTTGTTTCATCGTCAATAAGAAGGTGCAAGGTATACAGTAAACCTGAAGTGAAGCATCGGAATCTAAAACTGGACTCACAGGAGAGGTTCGAATCATGGAAAGTGAGAGTGTCAGTCCTCTTTTACTTAAGTCGGCATTGTGCCTTTTGTATTAAATCCGATGCAATTTCAGTGTCTCATCGTCAATAAGAAGGTGCAAGGTATACAGTAAACCTGAAGTGAAGCATCGGAATCTAAAACTGGACTCACAGGAGAGGTTCAAATCAAAGAAAGTGAGAGTGTCAGTCCTCTTGTACTTAAGTCGGTATTGTGCCATTTGTATTAAATTCGGATGCAATTTCTGTGTTTCATCGTCAATAAGAAGGTCCAAGGGATACAGTTAAAATGAAGTGAAGCATCGGAACCTAAAACTGGACTCACAGGAGAGGTTCATATCATAGAAAGTTAGAATGTCAGTCCACTTGTACATATGTCGGCATTGTGCCTTTTGTTCTAAATTCGGATGCAATTTCTGTGTTTCATCGTCAGTAAGAAGGTCCAAGGGGTACAGTAAACCTGAAGTGAAGCATCGGAATCTAAAACTGGACTCACAGGAGAGGTTCAAATCATAGAGAGTTAGAATGTCACTCCTCTTGTACTTAAGTCGGTATTGTAAATTTTGTATTAAATTCGGATGTAATATCTGTGTTTCATCGCCAATAAGAAGGTGCAATGTATACAGTAGACCTGAAGTGAAGCATCGGAATCTAAAACTGGACTTACAGGAGAGGTTCATATCATAGAAAGGTAGAGTGTCATTCCTCTTGTACTTAAGTCGCATTGTGCCTTTTGAATTTAATTCCGATGCAATTTCTTTGTTTCATCGTCAATAAGAAGGTGCAAGGTATACAGTAAACCTGAAGTGAAGCATCGGAATCTAAAACTGGACTCACAGGAGAGGTTCGAATCATGGAAAGTGAGAGTGTCAGTCCTCTTTTACTTAAGTCGGCATTGTGCGTTTTGTATTAAATTCCGATGCAATTTCGGTGTCTCATCGTCAATAAGAAGGTGCAAGGTATACAGTAAACCTGAAGTGAAGCATCGGAATCTAAAACTGGACTCACAGGAGAGGTTCAAATCAAAGAAAGTGAGAGTGTCAGTCCTCTTTACCTTAACTCGGTATTGTGCCATTTGTAATAAATTCGGATGCAATTTCTGTGTTTCATCGTCAATAAGAAGGTCCAAGGGATACAGTTAACCTGAAGTGAAGCATCGGACCCTAAAACGGGACTCACAGGAGAGGTTCATATCATAGAAAGTTAGAATGTCAGTCCACTTGTACATATGTCGGCATTGTGCCTTTTGTTCTAAATTCGGATGCAATTTCTGTGTTTCATCGTCAATAAGAAGGTCCAAGGGATACAGTAAACCTGAAGTGAAGCATCGGAATCTAAAATTGGACTCACAGAAGAGGTTCGAATCATGGAAAGTGAGAGTGTCAGTCCTTCTTTTACTTAAGTCGGCATTGTGCCTTTTGTATTCAATTCCGATGCAATTTCAGTGTCTCATCGTCAATAAGAAGGCGCAAGGTATACAGTAAACCTGAAGTGAAGCATCGGAATCTAAAACTGGACTCACAGGAGAGGTTCGAATCATGGAAAGTGAGAGTGTCAGTCCTCTTTTACTTAAGTCGGCATTGTGCCTTTTGTATTAAATTCCGATGCAATTTCAGTGTTTCATCGTCAATAAGAAGGTGCAAGGTATACAGTAAACCTGAAGTGAAGCATCGGAATCTAAAACCGGACTCACAGGAGAGGTTCAAATCAAAGAAAGTGAGAGTGTCAGTCCTCTTGTACTTAAGTCGGCATTGTGCCATTTGTATTAAATTCGGATGCAATTTCTGTGTTTCATCGTCAATAAGAAGGTCCAAGGGATACAGTAAACCTGAAGTGAAGCATCGGAATCTAAAACTGGACTCACAGGAGAGGTTCAAATCATAGAGAGTTAGAGTGTCACTCCTCTTGTACTTAAGTCGGTATTGATAATTTTGTATTAAATTCGGATGTAATATCTGTGTTTCATCGTCAATAAGAAGGTGCAATGTATACAGTAGACCTGAAGTGAAGCATCGGAATCTAAAACTGGACTCACAGGAGAGGTTCAAATCATAGAAAGGTAGAGTGTCATTCCTCTTGTACTTAAGTCGCATTGTGCCTTTTGAATTTAATTCCGATGCAATATCTTTGTTTCATCGTCAACAAGAAGGTGCACGGTATACAGTAAACGTGAAGTCAAGCATCGGAATCTAAAACTGGACTCACAGGAGAGGTTCAAATCAAAGAAAGTGAGAGTGTCAGTCCTCTTTTACTTAAGTCGGCATTGTGCCTTTTGTATTAAATTCCGATGCAATTTCAGTGTCTCATCGTCAATAAGAAGGTGCAAGGTATAGAGTAAACCTGAAGTGATGCATCGGAATCTAAAACTGGACTCACAGGAGAGGTTCAAACCAAAGAAAGTGAGAGTGTCTGTCCTCTTGTACTTAAGTCGGCATTGTGCCATTTTTATTAAATTCGGATGCAATTTCTGTGTTTCATCGTCAATAAGAAGGTCCAAGGGATACAGTTAACCTGAAGTGAAACATCGGAACCTAAAAATGGACTCACAGGAGAGGTTCATATCATAGAAAGTTAGAATGTCAGTCCACTTGTACATATGTCGGCACTGTGCCTTTTGTTCTAAATTTGGATGCAATTTCTGTGTTTCATCGTCAATAAGAAGGTCCAAGGGACACAGTAAACCTTAAGTGAAACATCGGGATCTACAACTGGACTCACAGGAGAGGTTCAAATCATAGAAAGTTAGAGTGTCAGTCTACTTTTACTTAAGTCGACATTGTGCCTTTTGTCTTAAATTTCGATGCAATTTCGTTTCATCGTCAATAAGAAGGTCCAAGGGATACAGTAAATCTGAAGTGAAACATCGGAATCTAATTCTGGACTCACAGGAGAGGTTCAAATCATAGAAAGTTAGAGTATCACTCCTCTTGTACTTGAGTCGGTATTGTGCCTTTTGTATTGAATTCGGATGCAATTTCGGTGTTTTATCGTCAATAACAAGGTCCAAGGGATATAGTAAACCTGAAGTGAAGCATCGGAATCTAAAACTGGACTCACAGGGGAAGTTAAAATCATAGAAAGTTAGAGTGTCAGTCCTCTTGTACTTAAGTCGGCATTTTGCCTTTTGTATTAAATTCGGATGCAATTTCTGTGTTTCACCGTCAATAAGATAGTCCAAGGGATACAGTAAACCTGAAGTGAAGCATCGGAATGTAAAACTGGACTCACAGGAGAGGTTCAAATCATAGAGAGTTAGAGTGTCACTCCTCTTGTACTTAAGTCGGAATTGTAAATTTTGTATTAAATTCGGATGCAATATCTGTGTTTCATCGTCAATAAGAAGGTGCAATGTATACAGTAGAACTGAAGTGAAGCATCGGAATCTAAAACTGGACTCACAGGAGAGGTTCAAATCATAGAAAGGTAGAGTGTCATTCCTCTTGTACATATGTCGGCATTGTGCCTTTTGTTCTAAATTCGGATGAAATTTCTGTGTTTCATCGTCAGTAAGAAGGTCCAAGGGGTACAGTAAACCTGAAGTGAAGCATCGGAATCTAAAACTGGACTCACAGGAGAGGTTCAAATCATAGAGAGTTAGAATGTCACTCCTCTTGTACTTAAGTCGGTATTGTAAATTTTGTATTAAATTCGAATGTAATATCTGTGTTTCATCGTCAATAAGAAGGTGCAATGTATACAGTAGACCTGAAGTGAAGCATCGGAATCTAAAACTGGACTTACAGGAGAGGTTCATATCATAGAAAGGTAGAGTGTCATTCCTCTTGTACTTAAGTCGCATTGTGCCTTTTGAATTTAATTCCGATGCAATTTCTTTGTTTCATCGTCAATAAGAAGGTGCAAGGTATACAGTAAACCTGAAGTGAAGCATCGGAATCTAAAACTGGACTCACAGGAGAGGTTCGAATCATGGAAAGTGAGAGTGTCAGTCCTCTTTTACTTAAGTCGGCATTGTGCCTTTTGTATTAAATTCCGATGCAATTTCAGTGTCTCATCGTCAATAAGAAGGTGCAAGGTATACAGTAAACCTGAAGTGAAGCATCGGAATCTAAAACTGGACTCACAGGAGAGGTTCAAATCAAAGAAAGTGAGAGTGTCAGTCCTCTTGTACTTAAGTCGGTATTGTGCCATTTGTATTAAATTCGGATGCAATTTCTGTGTTTCATCGTCAATAAGAAGGTCCAAGGGATACAGTTAAAATGAAGTGAAGCATAGGAACCTAAAACTGGACTCACAGGAGAGGTTCATATCATAGAAAGTTAGAATGTCAGTCCACTTGTACATACGTCGGCATTGTGCCTTTTGTTCTAAATTTGGATGCAATTTCTGTGTTTCATCGTCAATAAGAAGGTCCAAGGGATACAGTATACCTGAAGTGAAGCATCGGAATCTAAAACTGGACTCACAGGAAAGATTCAAATCATAGATAGTTAGAGTGTCAGTCCTCTTGTACTTAAGTCAAATTTGTGCCTCTTGTATTAAATTCGGATGCAATTTCTGTGTTTCATCGTCTATAAGAAGGTCCAAGGGACACAGTAAACCTTAAGTGAAACATCGGGATCTACAACTGGACTCACAGGAGAGGTTCGAATCATAGAAAGTTAGAGTGTCAGTCCACTTTTACTTAAGTCGACATTGTGCCTTTTGTATTAAATTTCGATGCAATTTCTGTGTTTCATCGTCAATAAGAAGGTCCAAGGGATACAGTAAACCAGAAGTGAAACATCAGAATCTAAATCTGGACTCACAGGAGACGTTCAAATCATAGAAGGTTAGAGTGTCACTCCTCTTGTACTTGAGTCGGTATTGTGCCTTTTGTATTGAATTCGGATGCAATTTCGGTGTTTCATCGTCAATAACAAGGTCCAAGGGATATAGTAAACCTGAAGTGAAGCATCGGAATCTAAAACTGGACTCACAGGAGAAGTTCAAATCATAGAAAGTTAGAGTGTCAGTCCTCTTGTACTTAAGTCGGCATTGTGCCTTTTGTATTAAATTCGGATGCAATTTCTGTGTTTCACCGTCAATAAGAAAGTCCAAGGGATACAGTAAACCTGAAGTGAAGCATCGGAATCTAAAACTGGACTCACAGGAGAGGTTCAAATCATAGAGAATTAGAGTGTCACTCCTCTTGTACTTAAGTCGGAATTGTAAAATTTGTATTAAAGTCAAATGCAATATCTGTGTTTCATCGTCAATAAGAAGGTGCAATGTATACAGTAGACCTGAAGTGAAGCATCGGAATCTAAAACTGGACTCACAGGAGAGGTTCAAATCATAGAAAGGTAGAGTGTCATTCCTCTTATACTTAAGTCGCATTGTGCCTTTTGAATTTAATTCCGATCCAATTTCTTCGTTTCATCGTCAATAAGAAGGTGCAAGGTATACAGTAAATCCGAAGTGAAGCATCGGAATCTAAAACTGGACTCACATCAGAGGTTCAAATCATAGAAAGTGAGAGTGTCAGTCCTCTTGTACTGAAGTCGGCATTGTGCCATTTGTATTAAATTCGGATGCAATTTCTGTGTTTCATCGTCAATAAGAAGGTCCAAGGGATACAGTTAACCTGAAGTGAAGCATCGGAACCTAAAACTGGACTCACAGGAGAGGTTCATATCATAGAAAGTTAGAATGTCAGTCCACTTGTACTTATGTCGGCATTGCGCCTTTTGTTCTAAATTCGGATGCAATTTCTGTGTTTCATCGGCAATGAGAAGGTCCAAGGGATACAGTATACCTGAAGTGAAGCATCGGAATCTAAAACTGGACTCGCAGGAAAGATTCAAATCATAGATAGTTAGAGTGTCAGTCCTCCTGTACTTAAGTCAATATTGTGCCTCTTGTATTAAATTCGGATGCAATTTCTGTGTTTCACCGTCTATAAGAAGGTCCAAGGGACACAGTAAACCTTAAGTGAAACATCGGGATCTACAACTGGACTCACAGGAGAGGTTCAAATCATAGAAAGTTAGAGTGTCAGTCCACTTTTACTTATGTCGACATTGTGCCTTTTGTATTAAATTTCGATGCAATTTCTGTGTTTCATCGTCAATAAGAAGGTGCAAGGTACACAGTAAACCTGAAGTGAAGCATCGGAATCTAAAACTGGACTCACAGGAGAGGTTCAAATCATAGAAACTGAGGGTGTCAGTCCTTTGCACTTAAGTCGGAATTGTGCCATTTGTATTAAATTCGGATGCACTTTCTGTGTTTCATCGTCAATAAGAAGGTCCAAGGGATACAGTAAACCTGAAGTGAAGCATCGGAATCTAAAACTGGACTCACAGGAGAAGTTCAAATCATAGAAAGTTAGAGTGTCATTCCTCTTGTACTTAAGTCGGCATTCTGCCTTTTGTATTAAATTCGGATGCAATTTCTGTGTTTCACCGTCAATAAGAAAGTCCAAGGGATACAGAAAACCTGAAGTGAAGCATCGGAATCTAAAACTGGACTCACAGGAGAGGTTCAAATCATAGAGAGTTAGAGTGTCACTCCTCTTGTACTTAAGTCGGTATTGTGCCTTTTGTATTAAATTCGGATGCAATATCTGTGTTTCATCGTCAATAAGAAGGTGCAATGTATACAGTAGACATGAAGTGAAGCATCGGAATCTAAAACTGGGCTCACAGGAGAGGTTCAAATCAAAGAAAGTGAGAGTGTCAGTCCTCTTGTACTTAAGTCGGCATTGTGAATTTTTAATTTAATTCCGATGCAATTTCTGTGTTTTATCGTCAATAAGAACGTCCAAGGGATACAGTAAAGCTGAAGTGGAGCAACGGATTCTAAAGCTGGACTCACAGGAGAGGTTCAAATCATACAAAGAGAGAGTGTCAGTCCTCTTTTACTTAAGTCGGAATTGTGCCTCTTTAATTTAATTCCGATGCAATTTCTGTGTGTCATCGTCAATAAGAAGGTCAAAGGGAGACAGTAAACCTGAAGTGCAGCATCGGAATCTAAAACTGGACTCACAGGAGAGGTTCAAATCATACGAAGTTAGAGTGTCAGTCCTCTTTTACTTAAGTCAGCATTGTGCGTTTTGTATTAAATTCCGATGCCATTTCTGTGTTTCATCGTTAATAAGAAGGTGCAAGGTATACAGTAAACCTGAAGTGAAGTATCGGAATCTAAAACTGGACTCACATCAGAGGTTCAAATCATAGAAAGTGAGAGTGTCAGTCCTCTTGTACTTAAGTCGGCATTGTGCCATTTGTATTAAATTCGGATGCAATTTTGTGTTTCATCGTCAATAAGAAGGTCCAAGGGATACAGTAAACCTGAAGTGAAGCATCGGAACCTAAAACTGGACTCACAGGAGAGGTTCATATCATAGAAAGTTAGAATGTCAGTCCACTTGTACTTATGTCGGCATTGTGCCTTTTGTTCTAAATTCGGATGCAATTTCTGTGTTTCATCGTCAATAAGACGGTCCAAGGGACACAGTAAACCTTAAGTGAAACCTCGGTATCTACAACTGGACTCACAGGAGAGGTTCAAATCACAGAAAGTTAGAGTGTCAGTCCACTTTTACTTAAGTCGACATTGTGCTTTTGTATTACATTTCGATGCAATTTCTGTGTTTCATCGTCAATAAGAAGGTGCAAGGTACACAGTAAACCTGAAGTGAAACATCGGAATCTAAAACTGGACTCACAGGAGAGGTTCAATTCATAGAAACTGAGGGTGTCAGTCCTCTTGTACTTAAGTCGGCATTGTGCCATTTGTATTAAATTCGGATGCAATTTCTGTGTTTCATCGTCAATAAGAAGGTGCAAGGTACACAGTAATCCTGAATTGAAGCATCGGAATCTAAAACTGCACTCACAGGAGAGGTTCAAACCAAAGAAAGTGAGAGTGTCAGTCCTCTTGTACTTAAGTCGGCATTGTGCCATTTGTATTAAATTCGGATGCAATTTCTGCGTTTCATCGTCAATAAGAAGGTCCAAGGGATACAGTTAACCTGAAGTGAAGCATCGGAACCCAAAACTGGACTCACAGGAGAGGATCATACCATAGAAAGTTAGAATGTCAGTCCACTTGTACATATGTCGGCATTGTGCCTTTTGTTCTAAATTCGGATGCAATTTCTGTGTTTCATCGTCAATAAGAAGGTCCAAGGGATACAGTAAACCTGAAGTGAAGCATCGGAATCTAAAACTGGACTCACAGGAGAGGTTCGAATCATGGAAAGTGAGAGTGTCAGTCCTCTTTTACTTAAGTCGGCATTGTGCATTTTGTATTAAATTCCGATGCAATTTGAGTGTCTCATCGTCAATAAGAAGGTGCAAGGTATACAGTAAACCTGAAGTGAAGCATCGGAATCTAAAACTGGACTCACATCAGAGGTTCAAATCATAGAAAGTGAGAGTGTCAGTCCTCTTGTACTTAAGTCGGCATTGTGCCATTTGTATTAATTTCGGATGCAATTTCTGTGTTTCATCGTCAATAAGAAGGTCCAAGGGATACAGTAAACCTGAAGTGAAACATCAGAATCTAAATCTGGACTCACAGGAGAGGTTCAAATCATAGAAAGTTAGAGTGTCACTCCTCTTGTGATTGAGTCGGTATTGTGCCTTTTGTATTGAATTCGGATGCAAATTCGGTGTTTCATCGTCAATAACAAGGTCCAAGGGATATAGTAAACCTGACGTGAAGCATCGGAATCTAAAACTGGACTCACAGGAGAAGTTCAAATCATAGAAAGTTAGAGTGTCAGTCCTCTTGTACTTAAGTCGGCATTGTGCCTGTTGTATTAAATTCGGATGCAATTTCTGTGTTTCACCGTCAATAAGAAAGTCCAAGGTATACAGTAAACCTGAAGTGAAGCATCGGAGTCTAAAACTGGACTCACAGGCGAGGTTCAAGTCATAGATAGTTAGAGTGTCACTCCTCTTGTACTTAAGTCGGAATTGCAAATTTTGTATTAAATTCGGATGCAATATCTGTGTTTCATCGTCAATAAGAAGGTGCAATGTATACAGTAGACCTGAAGTGAAGCATCGGAATCTAAAACTGGACTTACAGGAGAGGTTCGAATCATGGAAAGTGAGAGTGTAAATCCTCTTTTACTTAATTCGGCATTGTGCCATTTGTATTAAATTCGGATGCAATTTCTGTGTTTCATCGTCAATAAGAAGGTCCAAGGGATACAGTAAACCTGAAGTGAAGCATCTGAATCCAAAACTGGACTCACAGGAGAAGTTCAAATCATAGAAAGTTAGAGACTCACTCCTCTTGTACTTACGTCGGTATTGTGCCTTTTGTATTGAATTCGGGTGCAATTTCTTTGTTTCATCGTCAATAAGAAGGTCGAAGGGAGACAGTAAACATGAAGTGCAGCATCGGAATCCGAAACTGGACTCACAGGAGAGGTTCAAATCATAGAAAGTTAGAATGTCAGTCCTCTTGTACTTAATTCGGCATTGTGCGTTTTGTATTAAATTCGGATGCAATTCCTGTGTTTCATCGTCAATTAGGAGGTGCAAGGTATACAGTAAACCTGAAGTGAAGCATCGGAATCTAAAACTGGACTCACAGGAGTAGTTCAAATCATAGAAAGTGAGAGTCTCAGTCCTCTTGTACTTAAGTCGACATCGTGCCATTTGTATTAAATTGGGATGCAATTTCTGTGTTTCATCTTCAATAAGAAGGTCCAAGCTATACAGTAAACCTGATGCGAAGCATCGGAATCTAAAACTGGACTCAAAGGAGAGGTTCAAATCAAAGAAACTGAGAGTGTCAGTCCTCTTGTACTGAAGTCGGCATTGTGCCATTTATATTAAATTCGGATGCAATATCTGTGTTTCATCGTCAATACGAAGGTCCAATGGATACAGTAAACGTAAATTGAAGCATCGGAATCTAAAACTGGACTCACAGGAGAGATTCAAATCATAGAAGGTTAGAGTGTCACTCCTATTGTACTTAAGTCAGTATTGTGCGTTTTGTATTAAATTCGGATGCAATTCCTGTGTTTCATCGTCAATAAGGAGGTGCAAGGTATACAGTAAACCTGATGTGAAGCATCGGAATCTAAAACTGGACTCACAGGAAAGGTACAAATCATAGAAAGTTAGAGTGTCAGTCCACTTTTACTTAAGTCGACGTTAAGCCCTTTGTATTAAATTCCGATGCAATTTCTGTGTTTCATCGTCAATAACAAGGTGCAAGGTACACAGTAAACCTGAAGTGAAGCATCGGAATCTAAAACTGAACTCACAGGAGAGGTTCAAATCAAAGAAACTGAGAGTGTCAGTCCTCTTGTACTGAAGTCGGCATTGTGCCATTTATATTAAATTCGGATGCAATATCTGTGTTTCATCGTCAATACGAAGGTCCAATGGATACAGTAAACGTAAATTGAAGCATCGGAATCTAAAACTGGACTCACAGGAGAGATTCAAATCATAGAAGGTTAGAGTGTTACTCCTATTGTACTTAAGTCGGTTTTGTGCCTTTTGTATTAAATTTGGATGCAATTTCTGTGTTTCATCGTCAATAAGAAGGTCCAAGGGATACAGTAAACCTTAAGGGAAGCATCGGAATCTAAAACTGGACTCACAGGAGAGGTTCAAACCATAGAATGTTAGAGTGTTAGTCCTCTTTTACTTAAGTCGGCATTGTGCCTTTTGTATTAAATTCGGGTGAATTTTCTGTGTTTAATCGTCAATAAGAAGGTCCCAGGGATACAGTAAACCTGAAGTGAAGCATCGGAATCTAAAACTGGACTCACAGGAGAGGTTCAAATCATAGAAAGTGAGAGTGTCAGTCCTCTTGTACTTACGTCGGCATTGTGCCTATTGTATTAAATTCCGATGCAATTTCTGTGCTTCATCGTCAATAAGAAGGTCCAAGGGATACAGTAAACCTGAAGTGAAGCATCGGAATCTAAAACTGGACTCACAGGAGAGGTTCAAATCATAGAAAGTGAGAGTGTCAGTCCTCTTGTACTTAGGTCGGCATTGTGCCATTGGTATTAAATTCGGATGCAATTTCTGTGTTTCATCGTCAATAAGAAGGTCCAAGGGATACAGTAAACCTGAAGTGAAGCATCGGAATCCAAAACTGGACACACAGGAGAGGTTCAAAACATAGAAAGTTAGAGTGTCACTCCTCTTGTACTTAAGTCGGTATTGTGCCTTTTGTATTAAATTCGGATGCAATTTCTGTGTTTCATCGTCAATACGAAAGGTCCATGGGATACAGTAAACCTTAAGGAAAGCATCGGAATCTAAGACTGGACTCACAGGAGAGGTTCAAATCATAGAATGTTAGAGTGTTAGTCCTCTTTTACTTAAGTCGGCATTGTGCTTTTTGTATTAAATTCGGTTGCAATTTCTGTGTTTCATCGTCAATAAGAAGGTCCGAGGGATATAGTAAACCTGAAGTGAAGCATCAGAATCTAAAACTGGACTCACTGGAGAGATTATAATCATAGAAAGTTAGAGTGTTACTCCTCATGTACTTAAGTCGGTATTGTGCCTTTTGTATTAAATTCGGATGCAATTTCTGTGTTTCTCGTCAATAAGAAGGTCCAAGGGATACAGTAAACCTTAAGGGAAACATCGGAATCTAAGACTGGACTCACAGCAGAGGTTCAAATCATAGAACGTTAGAGTGTTAGTCCTCTTTTACTTAAGCCGGCATTGAGCCTTTTGTATTAAATTCGGATGAATTTTCTGTGTTTAGTCGTCAATAAGAAGGTCCAAGGGATACAGTAAACCTGAAGTGAAGCATCGGAATCTAAGACTGGACTCACAGGAGAGGTTCAAATCATAGAATGTTAGAATGTTAGTCCTCTTTTATTTAAGTCGGCATTGTGCCTTTTGTATTAAATTCGGATGAATTTTCTGTGTTTAATCGTCAATAAGAAGGTCCAAGGGAGACTGTAAACCTGAAGTGAAGCATCGGAATCTAAGACTGGACTCACAGGAGAGGTTCAAATCATAGAGAGTTAGAGTGTCAGTCCTCTTTTACTTAAGTCGGCATTGTGCCATTTGTATTAAATTCGGATGCAATTTCCGTGTTTCATCGTCAATAAGAAGGTCTAAGGGATACAGTAAACCTGAAGTGAAGCATCGGAATCCTAAACTGGACTGACAGGAGAAGTTCAAATCATAGAAAGTAACAGACTCACCCCTCTTGTACTTACGTCGGTATTGCGTCTTTTGTATTGAATTCGGATGTAATTTCTTTGTTTCATCGTCAATAAGAAGGTCGAGGGGAGACAGTAAACCTGAAGTCAAGCATCGGATTCTGAAACTGGACTCACAGGAGAGGTTCAAATCATAGAAATTTAGAATGTCAGTCCTCTTGTACTTAATTCGTCATTGTGCGTTTTGTATTTTATTCGGATGCAATTCCTGTGTTTCATCGTCAATAAGGAGGTGCAAGGTATACAGTAAACCTGAAGTGAAGCATCGGAATCTAAAACTGGACTCACAGGAGAGATTCAAATCATAGAAAGTTAGAGTGTCACTCCTCTTGTACTTAAGTCGGTATTGTGCCTTTTGTATTAAATTTGGATGCAATTTCTGTGTTTCATCGTCAATAAGCAGGTCCAAGGGATACAGTAAACCTTAAGGGAAGCATCGGAATCCAAAACTGGACACACAGGAGAGGTTCAAAACATAGAAAGTTAGAGTGTCACTCCTCTTGTACTTAAGTCGGTATTGTGCCTTATGTATTAAATTCGGATGCAATTTCTGTGTTTCATCGTCAATACGAAAGGTCCATGGGATACAGTAAACCTTAAGGAAAGCATCGGAATCTAAGACTGGACTCACAGGAGAGGTTCAAATCATAGAATGTTAGAGTGTTAGTCCTCTTTTACTTAAGTCGGCATTGTGCTTTTTGTATTAAATTCGGTTGCAATTTCTGTGTTTCATCGTCAATAAGAAGGTCCGAGGGATATAGTAAACCTGAAGTGAAGCATCAGAATCTAAAACTGGACTCATTGGAGAGATTATAATCATAGAAAGTTAGAGTGTTACTCCTCATGTACTTAAGTCGGTATTGTGCCTTTTGTATTAAATTCGGATGCAATTTCTGTGTTTCTCGTCAATAAGAAGGTCCAAGGGATACAGTAAACCTTAAGGGAAACATCGGAATCTAAGACTGGACTCACAGCAGAGGTTCAAATCATAGAACGTTAGAGTGTTAGTCCTCTTTTACTTAAGCCGGCATTGAGCCTTTTGTATTAAATTCGGATGAATTTTCTGTGTTTAGTCGTCAATAAGAAGGTCCAAGGGATACAGTAAACCTGAAGTGAAGCATCGGAATCTAAGACTGGACTCACAGGAGAGGTTCAAATCATAGAATGTTAGAATGTTAGTCCTCTTTTATTTAAGTCGGCATTGTGCCTTTTGTATTAAATTCGGATGAATTTTCTGTGTTTAATCGTCAATAAGAAGGTCCAAGGGAGACTGTAAACCTGAAGTGAAGCATCGGAATCTAAGACTGGACTCACAGGAGAGGTTCAAATCATAGAGAGTTAGAGTGTCAGTCCTCTTTTACTTAAGTCGGCATTGTGCCATTTGTATTAAATTCGGATGCAATTTCCGTGTTTCATCGTCAATAAGAAGGTCTAAGGGATACAGTAAACCTGAAGTGAAGCATCGGAATCCTAAACTGGACTGACAGGAGAAGTTCAAATCATAGAAAGTAACAGACTCACCCCTCTTGTACTTACGTCGGTATTGCGTCTTTTGTATTGAATTCGGATGTAATTTCTTTGTTTCATCGTCAATAAGAAGGTCGAGGGGAGACAGTAAACCTGAAGTCAAGCATCGGAATCTGAAACTGGACTCACAGGAGAGGTTCAAATCATAGAAATTTAGAATGTCAGTCCTCTTGTACTTAATTCGTCATTGTGCGTTTTGTATTTTATTCGGATGCAATTCCTGTGTTTCATCGTCAATAAGGAGGTGCAAGGTATACAGTAAACCTGAAGTGAAGCATCGGAATCTAAAACTGGACTCACAGGAGAGATTCAAATCATAGAAAGTTAGAGTGTCACTCCTCTTGTACTTAAGTCGGTATTGTGCCTTTTGTATTAAATTTGGATGCAATTTCTGTGTTTCATCGTCAATAAGAAGGTCCAAGGGATACAGTAAACCTTAAGGGAAGCATCTGAATCTAAAACTGGACTCACAGGAGAGGTTCAAATCATAGAATGTTAGAGTGTTAGTCCTCTTTTACTTAAGTCGGCATTGTGCCTTTTGTATTAAATTCGGGTGAATTTTCTGTGTTTAATCGTCAATAAGAAGGTCCAAGGGATACAGTAAACCTGAAGTGAAGCATCGGAATCAAAAACTTGACTCACAGGAGAGGTTCAAATCGTAGAAAGTTAGAGTGTCAGTCCTCTTTTACTTAAGTCGGCATTTTGCCTTATGTATTAAACTCCGATGCAATCTCAGTGTCTCATCGTCAATAAGAAGGTGCAAGGTATACAGTAAACCTGAAGAGAACCATCGGAATCTAAAACTGGACTCACAGGAGAGGTTCAAATCAAAGAAAGTGAGAGTGTCAGTCCTCTTGTACTTAAGTCGGCATTGTGCCATTTGTATTAAATTCCGATGCAATTTCTGTGTTTCATCGTCAATAAGAAAGCCCAAGGGATACACAAAACCTGAAGTGAAGCATCGGAATCTAAATCTGGACTCACAGGAGATGTTCAAATCACAGATAGTGAGAGTGTCAGTCCTCTTGTAATTAAGTCGGCATTATGCCGTTTGTATTAAATTCGGATGCAATTTCCGTGTTTCATCGTCAATAGGAAGGTCCAAGGGATACAGTAAACCTGAAGTGAAGCATCGGAATCCAAAACTGGACTCACAGGAGAAGTTCAAATCATAGAAAGTTAGAGACTCACTCCTCTTGTACTTACGTCGGTATTGTGCGTTTTGTATTGAATTCGGATGCAATTACTTTGTTTCATCGTCAATAAGAAGATCGAAGGGAGACAGTAAACCTGAAGTGTAGCATCGGAATCTGAAACTGGACTCACAGGAGAGGTTCAAATCATAGAAAGTGAGAGTGTCAGTCCTCTTGTACTTACGTCGGCATTGTGCCTGTTGTATTAAATTCCGATGCAATTTCAGTGTTTCATCGTCAATAAGAAGGTCCAAGGGATACAGTAAACCGGAAGTGAAGCATCGGAATCTAAAACTGGACTCACAGGAGAGGTTCAAATCATAGAAAGTAAGAGTGTCAGTCCTCTTGTACTTAAGTCGGCATTGTGCCATTGGTATTAAATTCGGATGCAATTTCTGTGTTTCATCGTCAATAAGAAGGTCCAAGGGATACAGTAAACCTGAAGTGAAGCATCGGAATCCAAAACTGGACACACAGGAGAGGTTCAAATCATAGAAAGTTAGAGTGTCACTCCTCTTGTACTTAAGTCGGTATTGTGCCTTTTGTATTAAATTCGGATGCAATTTCTGTGTTTAATCGTCAATAAGAAGGTCCAAGGGGTACAGTAAACCTTAAGGGAAGCATCGGAATCTAAGACTGGACTCACAGGAGAGGTTCAAATCATAGAATGTTAGAGTGTTAGTCCTCTTTTACTTAAGTCGGCATTGTGCCTTTTGTATTAAATTCGGATGCAATTTCCGTGTTTCATCGTCAATAAGAAGGTCTAAGGGATACAGGAAACCTGAAGTGAAGCATCAGAATCTAAAACTGGACTCACAGGAGAGATTCAAATCATAGAAAGTTAGAGACTCACTCCTCTTGTACTTACGTCGGTATTGCGTCATTTGTATTGAATTCGGCTGTAATTTCTTTGTTTCATCGTCGATAAGAAGGTCGAGGGGAGACAGTAAACCTGAAGTCAAGCATCGGAATCTGAAACTGGACCCACAGGAGAGGTTCAAATCACAGAAATTTAGAATGTCAGTCCTCTTGCACTTAATTCGGCATTGTGCGTTTTGTATTTTATTCGGATGCAATTCCTGTGTTTCATCGTCAATAAGGAGGTGCAAGGTATACAGTAAACCTGAAGTGAAGCATCGGAATCTAAAACTGGACTCACAGGAGAGGTTCAAATCGAAGAATCTGAGAGTGTCAGTCCTATCGCACTGAAGTCGGCATTGTGCCATTTATATTAAATTCGGATGCAATATCTGTGTTTCATCGTCAATACGAAGGTCCAAGGGATACAGTAAACCTAAAGTGAAGCATCGTAATCTAAAACTGGACTCACAGGAGAGATTCAAATCATAGAAAGTTAGAGTGTTACTCCTTTTGTACTTAAGTCGGTACTGTGCCTTTTGTATTAAAATCGGATGCAATTTCTGTGTTTTATCGTCCATAAGAAGGTCAAAGGGATACAGTAAACCTTAAGGGAAGCGTCGGAATCTAAAACTGGACTCACAGGAGAGGTTCAAATCATAGAAAGTGAGAGTGTCAGTCCTCTTGTACTTAAGTCGGCGTTGTGCCATTTGTATTAAATTCGGATGCAATTTCTGTGTTTCATCGTCAATAAGAAAGCCCAAGGGATACAGATAACCTGAAGTGAAGCATCGGAACCTAAATCTGGACTCACAGGAGATGTTCAAATCACAGATAGTGAGAGTGTCAGTCCTCTTGTAATTAAGTCGGCATTATGCCGTTTGTATTAAATTCGGATGCAATTTCCGTGTTTCATCGTCAATAGGAAGGTCAAGGGATACAGTAAACCTGAAGTGAAGCATCGGAATCCAAAACTGGACTCACAGGAGAAGTTCAAATCATAGAAAGTTAGAGACTCACTCCTCTTGTACTTACGTCGGTATTGTGCGTTTTGTATTGAATTCGGATGCAATTTCTTTGTTTCATCGTCAATAAGAAGATCGAAGGGAGACAGAAATCCTGAAGTGTAGCATCGGAATCTGAAACTGGACTAACAGGAGAGGTTCAAATCATAGACAGTTAGAATGTCAGTCCTCTTGTACTTAATTCGACATTGTGCGATTTGTATTAAATTCGGATGCAATTCCTGTGTTTCATCATCAATAAGGAATTGCAAGGTATTCAGTAAACCTGAAGTGAAGCATCGGAATCTAAAACTGGACTCACAGGAGTTGTTCACATCATAGAAAGTGAGAGTGTCAGTCCTCTTGTACTTAAGACGGCATTGTGCTTTTTGTATTAAATTCGGTTGCAATTTCTGTGTTTCATCGTCAATAAGAAGGTCCAAGCGATACAGTAAACCTGAAGTGAAGGATCAAAATCTGAAACTGGACTCACAGGAGAGATTCAAATCATAGAAAGTTAGAGTGTTACTCCTCATGTACTTAAGTCGGTATTGTGCCTTTTGTATTAAATTAGGGTGCAATTTCTGTGTTTCTCGTCAATAAGAAGGTCCAAGGGATACAGTAAACCTTAAGGGAAACATCGGAATCTAAGACTGGCCTCACAGGAGAGGTTCAAATCATAGAATGTTAGAGTGTTAGTCCTCTTTTACTTAAGTTGGCATTGTGCCTTTTGTATTAAATTCGGGTGAATTTTCTGTGTTTAATCGTCAATAAGAAGGTCCAAGGGATACAGTAAACCTGAAGTGAAGCATCGGAATCTAAAACTTGACTCACAGGAGAGGTTCAAATCATAGAAAGTTAGAATAATCGTCCTCTTTTACTTAAGTCGTCATTGTGCCTTATGTATTAAATTCCGATGCAATTTCAGTGTCTCATCGTCAATAAGAAGGTGCAAGGTATACAGTAAACCTGAAGAGAAGCATCGGAATCTAAAACTGGACTCACAGGAGAGGTTCAAATCAAAGAAAGTGAGAGTGTCAGTCCTCTTGTACTTAAGTCGGCATTGTGCCATTTGTATTAAATTCGGATGCAATTTCTGTGTTTCATCGTCAATAAGAAAGCCCAAGGGATACAGAAAACCTGAAGTGAAGCATCGGAATCTAAATCTGGACTCACAGGAGATGTTCAAATCACTGATAGTGAGAGTGTCAGTCCTCTTCTAATTAAGTCGGCATTATGCCATTTGGATTAAATTCGGATGCAACTTCCGTGTTTCATCGTCAATAGGAAGGTCCAAGGGATACAGTAAACCTGAAGTGAAGCATCGGAATCCAAAACTGGACTCACAGGAGAAGTTCAAATCATAGAAAGTTAGAGACTCACTCCTCTTGTACTTACGTCGGTATTGTGCGTTTTGTATTGAATTCGGATGCAATTTCTTTGTTTCATCGTCAATAAGAAGATCGAAGGGAGACAGAAAACCTGAAGTGTAGCATCGGAATCTGAAACTGGACTCACAGGAGAGGTTCAAATCATAGAAAGTTAGAATGTCAGTCCTCTTGTACTTAATTCGACATTGTGCGATTTGTATTAAATTCGGATGCAATTCCTGTGTTTCATCATCAATAAGGCATTGCAAGGTATTCAGTAAACCTGAAGTCAAGCATCGGAATCTGAAACTGGACTCACAGGAGTGGTTCAAATCATAGAAAGTGATAGTGTCAGTCCTCTTGTACTTAAGTCGGCATTGTGCGTTTTGAATTTAATTCCGATACAATTTCTGTGTTTCGTCGTCAATAAGAAGGTGCAAGGTATACAGTAAACCTGAAGTGAAGCATCGGAATCTAAAACTGGACTCACAGGAGAGGTTCAAATCAATGAAAGTTAGAGTGTCAGTCCTCTTGTACTTAAGTCGGCATTGTGCCATTGGTATTAAATTCGGATGCTATTTCTGTGTTTCGTCGTCAATAAGAAGGTCCAAGGGATACAGTGAAGCTGAAGTGAAGCATCGGAATCCAAAACTGGACACACAGGAGAGGTTCAAATCATAGAAAGTTAGTGTGTCACTCCTCTTGTATTTAAGTCGGCACTGTGCATTTTGAATTTAATTCCGATGCAATTTCTGTGTTTCATCGTCAATAAGAAGGTCCAAGGGATACAGTAAACCTGAAGTGAAGCATCGGAATCTAAAACTGGACTCACAGGAGAGTTTCAAATCGTAGAAAGTACGAGTGTCAGTCCTCTTGTACTTAAGACGGCATTGTGCGATTTGTATTAAATTCGGTTGCAATTTCTGTGTTTCATCGTCAATAAGAAGGTCCGAGGGATACAGTAAACCTGAACTGAAGCATCAGAATCTAAAACTGGACTCACAGGAGAGATTCAAATCATAGAAACTTAGAGTGTTACTCCTCTTGCACTTAAGTCGGTATTGTGCCTTTTGTATTAAATTCGGATGCAATATCTGTGTTTCATCGTCAATAAGAAGGTTCAAGGGGTACAGTAAACCTAAAGGGAAGCATCGGAATCTAAGACTGGACTCACAGGAGAGGTTCAAATCATAGAATGTTAGAGAGTTAGTCCTCTTTTACTTAAGACGGCATTGTGCTTTTTGTATTAAATTCGGTTGCAATTTCTGTGTTTCATCGTCAATAAGAAGGTCCGAGGGATACAGTAAACCTGAAGTGATGCATCAGAATCTGAAACTGGACTCACAGGAGAGATTCAAATCATAGAAAGTTAGAGTGTTACTCCTCATGTACTTAAGTCGGTATTGTGCCTTTTGTATTAAATTCGGATGCAATTTCTGTGTTTCTCGTCAATAAGAAGGTCCAAGGGATACAGTAAACCTTAAATGAAACATCGGAATCTAAGACTGGACTCACAGGAGAGGTTCAAATCATAGAATGTTAGAGTGTTAGTCCTCTTTTACTTAAGTCGGCATTGTGCCTTTTGTATTAAATTCGGGTGAATTTTCTGTGTTTAATCGTCAATAAGAAGGTCCAAGGGATACAGTAAACCTGAAGTGAAGCACCGGAAGTTAAACTTGACTCACAGGAGAGGTTCAAATCATAGAGAGTTAGAGTATCAGTCCTCTTTTACTTAAGTCGGCATTGTGCCTTATGTATTAAATTCCGATGCAATTTCAGTGTCTCATCGTCAATAAGAAGGTGCAAGGTATACAGTAAACCTGAAGAGAAGGATCGGAATCTAAAACTGGACTCACAGGAGAGGTTCAAATCAAAGAAAATGAGAGTGTCAGTCCTCTTGTACTTAAGTCGGCATTGTGCCATTTGTATTAAATTCGGATGCAATTTCTGTGTTTCATCGTCAATAAGAAAGCCCAAGGGATACAGAAAACCTGAAGTGAAGCATCGGAATCTAAATCTGGACACACAGGAGATGTTCAAATCACAGATAGTGAGAGTGTCAGTCCTCTTGTAATTAAGTCGGCATTATGCCATTTGTATTAAATTCGGATGCAATTTCCGTGTTTCATCGTCAATAGGAAGGTCCAAGGGATACAGTAAACCTGAAGTGAAGCATCGGAATCCAAAACTGGACTCACAGGAGAAGTTCAAATCATAGAAAGGTAGAGACTCACTCCTCTTGTACTTACGTCGGTATTGTGCGTTTTGTATTGAATTCGGATGCAATTTCTTTGTTTCATCGTCAATAAGAAGATCGAAGGGAGACAGAAAGCCTGAAGTATAGCATCGGAATCTGAAACTGGACTCACAGGAGAGGTTCAAATCATAGAAAGTTAGAATGTCAGTCCTCTTGTACTTAATTCGACATTGTGCGATTTGTATTAAATTCGGACGCAATTCCTGTGTTTCATCGTCAATAAGGAATTGCAAGGTATTCAGTAAACCTGAAGTGAAGCATCGGAATCAAAAACTGGACTCACAGGAGTTGTTCACATCATAGAAAGTGAGAGTGTCAGTCCTCTTGTACTTAAGTCGGCATTGTGCGTTTTGAAATTAATTCCGATACAATTTCTGTGTTTCGTCGTCAATAAGAAGGTGCGAGGTATACAGTAAACTTTAAGTGAAGCATCGGAATCTAAAACTGGACTCACAGGAGAGGTTCAAATCATAGAAAGTGAGAGTGTCAGTCCTCTTGTACTTACGTCGGCATTGTGCCTATTGTATTAAATTCCGATGCAATTTCTGTGTTTCATCGTCAATAAGAAGGTCCAAGGGATACAGTAAACCTGAAGTGAAGCATCGGAATCTAAAACTGGACTCACAGGAGAGTTTCAAATCATAGAAAGTGAGAGTGTCAGTCCTCTTGTACTTAAGACGGCATTGTGCCATTTGTATTAAATTCGGGTGCAATTTCTGTGTTTCATCGTCAATAAGAAGGTCCAAGGGGTACAGTAAACCTTAAGGGAAGCATCGGAATCTAAGACTGGACTCACAGGAGAGGTTCAAATCATAGAATGTTAGAGTGTTAGTCCTCTTTTACTTAAGTCGGCATTGTGCCTTTTGTATTAAATTCGGGTGAATATTCTGTGTTTAATCGTCAATAAGAAGGTCCAAGGGATACAGTAAACCTGAAGTGAAGCATCAGAATCTAAAACTTGACTCACAGGAGAGGTTCAAATCATAGAAAGTTAGAGTATCAGTCCTCTTTTACTTAAGTCGGCATTGTGCCTTATGTATTAAATTCCGATGCAATTTCAGTGTCTCATCGTCAATAAGAAGGTGCAAGGTATACAGTAAACCTGAAGAGAAGCATCGGAATCTAAAACTGGACTCACAGGAGAGGTTCAAATCAAAGAAAGTGAGAGTGTCAGTCCTCTTGTACTTAAGTCGGCATTGTGCCATTTGTATTAAATTCGGATGCAATTTCTGTGTTTCATCGTCAATAAGAAAGCCCAAGGGATACAGAAAACCTGAAGTGAAGCATCGGAATCTAAATCTGGACTCACAGGAGATGTTCAAATCACAGATAGTGAGAGTGTCAGTCCTCTTGTAATTAAGTCGGCATTATGCCATTTGTATTAAATTCGGATGCAATTTCCGTGTTTCATCGTCAATAGGAAGGTCCAAGGGATACAGTAAACCAGAAGTGAAGCATCGGAATCCAAAACTGGACTCACAGGAGAAGTTCAAATCATAGAAAGTTAGAGACTCACTCCTCTTGTACTTACGTCGGTATTGTGCGTTTTGTATTGAATTCGGATGCAATTTCTTTGCTTCATCGTCAATAAGAAGATCGAAGGGAGACAGAAAACCTGAAGTGTAGCATCGGAATCTGAAACTGGACTCACAGGAGAGGTTCAAATCATAGAAAGTTAGAATGTCAGTCCTCTTGTACTTAATTCGACATTGTGCGATTTGTATTAAATTCGGATGCAATTCCTGTGTTTCATCATCAATAAGGAATTGCAAGGTATTCAGTAAACCTGAAGTGAAGCATCGGAATCTAAAACTGGACTCACAGGAGTGGTTCAAATCATAGAAAGTGAGAGTGTCAGTCCTCTTGTACTTAAGTCGGCATTGTGCGTTTTGAATTTAATTCCGATACAATTTCTGTGTTTCATCGTCAATAAGAAGGTGCGAGGTATACAGTAAACCTTAAGTGAAGCATCGGAATCTAAAACTGGACTCACAGGAGAGGTTCAAATCATAGAAAGTGAGAGTGTCAGTCCTCTTGTACTTACGTCGGCATTGTGCCTATTGTATTAAATTCCGATGCAATTTCTGTGTTTCATCGTCAATAAGAAGGTCCAAGGGATACAGTAAACCTGAAGTGAAGCATCGGAATCTAAAACTGGACTAACAGGAGAGTTTCAAATCATAGAAAGTGAGAGTGTCAGTCCTCTTGTACTTAAGACGGCATTGTGCCATTTGAATTAAATTCGGTTGCAATTTCTGTGTTTCATCGTCAATAAGAAGGTCCAAGGGGTATAGTAAACCTTAAGGGAAGCATCGGGATCTAAGACTGGACTCACAGGAGAGGTTCAAATCATAGAATGTTAGAGTGTTAGTCCTCTTTTACTTAAGTCGGCATTCTGCTTTTTGTATTAAATTCGGTTGCAATTTCTGTGATTCATTGTCAATAAGAAGGTCCGAGGGATACAGTAAACCTGAAGTGAAGGATCAGAATCTGAAACTGGACTCACAGGAGAAATTCAAATCATAGATAGTTACAGTGTTACTCCTCATGTACTTAAGTCGGTATTGTGCCTTTTGTATTAAATTCGGATTCAATTTCTGTGTTTCTCGTCAATAAGAAGGTCCAAGGGATACAGTAAACCCTAAGGGAAACATCGGAATCTAAGACTGGCCTTACAGGAGAGGTTCAAATCATAGAATGTTAGAGTGTTAGTCCCTCTTTTACTTAAGTCGGCATTGTGCCTTTTGTATTAAATTCGGGTGAATTTTCTGTGTTTAATCGTCAATAGGAAGGTCCAAGGGATACAGTAAACCTGAAGTGAAGCATCGGAATCTAAAAACTTGACTCACAGGAGAGGTTCAAATCATAGAAAGTTAGAGTATCAGTCCTCTTTTACTTAAGTCGGCATTGTGCCTTATGTATTAAATTCCGATGCAATTTCAGTGTCTCATCGTCAATAAGAAGGTGCAAGGTATACAGTAAACCAGAAGAGAAGCATCGGAATCTAAAACTGGACTCACAGGAGAGGTTCAAATCAAAGAAAGTGAGAGTGTCAGTCCTCTTGTACTTAAGTCGGCATTGTGCCATTTGTATTAAATTCGGATGCAATTTCTGTGTTTCATTCGTCAATAAGAAAGCCCAAGGGATAACAGAAAACCTGAAGTGAAGCATCGGAATCTAAAACTGGACTCACAGGAGAGGTTCAAATCAAAGAAAGTGAGAGTGTCAGTCCTCTTGTACTTAAGTCGGCATTGTGCCATTTGTATTAAATTCGGATGCAATTTCTGTGTTTCATCGTCAATAAGAAAGCCCAAGGGATACAGAAAACCTGAAGTGAAGCATCGGAATCTAAATCTGGACTCACAGGAGATGTTCAAAATCACAGATAGTGAGAGTGTCAGTCCTCTTGTAATTAAGTCGGCATTATGCCATTTGTATTAAATTCGGATGCAATTTCCGTGTTTCATCGTCGATAGGAAGGTCCAAGGGATACAGTAAACCTGAAGTGAAGCATCGGAATCCAAAACTGGACTCACAGGAGAAGCTCAAATCATAGAAAGTTAGAGACTCCACTCCTCTTGTACTTACGTCGGTATTGTGCGTTTTGTATTGAATTCGGATGCAATTTCTTTGTTTCATCGTCAATAAGAATATCGAAGGGAGACAGAAAACCTGAAGTGTAGCATCGGAATCTGAAACTGGACTCACAGGAGAGGTTCAAATCATAGAAAGTTAGAATGTCAGTCCTCTTGTACTTAATTCGACATTGTGCGATTTGTATTAAATTCGGAAGCAATTCCTGTGTTTCCATCATCAATAAGGCATTGCAAGGTAATCAGTAAACCTGAAGTGAAGCATCGGAATCTGAAACTGGACTCACAGGAGTGGTTCAAAATCATAGAAAAGTGAGAGTGTCAATCCTCTTGTACTTAAGTCGGCATTGTTCGTTTTGAATTTAATTCCGATACAATTTCTGTGTTTCGTCGTCAATAAGAAGGTGCAAGGTATACAGTAAACCTTAAGTGAAGCATCGGAATCTAAAACTGGACTCACTGGAGAGGTTCAAATCATAGAAAGTGAGAGTGTCAGTCCTCTTGTACTTACGTCGGCATTGTGCCTATTGTATTAAATTCCGATGCAATTTCTGTGTTTCATCGTCAATAAGAAGGTCCAAGGGATACAGTAAACCTGAAGTGAAGCATCGGAATCTAAAACTGGACTCACAGGAGAGGTTCAAATCATAGAAAGTGAGAGTGTCAGTCCTCTTGTACTTAAGTCGGCATTGTGCCATTGGTATTAAATTCGGATGCTATTTTCTGTGTTTCATCGTCAATAAGAAGGTCCAAGGGATACAGTAAACCTGAAGTGAAGCATCGGAATCCAAAACTGGACACACAGGAGAGGTTCAAATCATAGAAAGTTAGTGTGTCACTCCTCTTGTATTTAAGTCGGCACTGTGCATTTTGAATTTAATTCCGATGCAATTTCTGTGTTTCATCGTCAATAAGAAGGTCCGAGGGATACAGTAAACCTGAAGTGAAGCAATCGGAATCTAAAACTGGACTCACAGGAGAGTTTCAAATCGTAGAAAGTGCGAGTGTCAGTCCCTCTTGTACTTAAGACGGCATTGTGCCATTTGTATTAAATTCGGTTGCAATTTCTGTGTTTTCATCGTCAATAAGAAGGTCCGAGGGATACAGTAAACCTGAAGTGAAGGATCAGAATCTGAAACTGGGACTCTACAGGAGAGATTCAAATCAATAGAAAGTTAGAGTGTTACTCCTCATGTACTTAAGTCGGTATTGTGCCTTTTGTATTAAATTCGGATGCAATTTCTGTGTTTCTCGTCAATAAGAAGGTCCAAGGGATACAGTAATCCTTAAGGGAAACATCGGAATCTAAGACTGGCCTCACAGGAGAGGTTCAAATCATAGAATGTTAGAGTGTTAGTCCTCTTTTACTTAAGTCGGCATTGTGCCTTATGTATTAAATTCCGATGCAATTTCAGTGTCTCATCGTCAATAAGAAGGTGCCATAGGTATACCAGTAAACCTGAAGAGAAGCATCGGAATCTAAAACTGGAACTCACAGGAGAGGTTCAAATCAAAGAAAGTGAGAGTGTCAGTCCTCTGGTACTTAAGTCGGCATTGTGCCATTTGTATTAAATTCGGATGCAATTTCTGTGTTTCATCGTCAATAAGAAAGCCCAAGGGATACAGAAAACCTGAAGTGAAGCATCGGAATCTAAATCTGGACTCACAGGAGAGGTTCAAAACATAGAAAGTGAGAGTGTCAGTCCTCTTGTACTTAAGTCGGCATTGTGCCATTGGTATTAAATTCGGATGCAATTTCTGTGTTTCATCGTCAATAAGAAGGTCCAAGGGATACAGTAAACCTGAAGTGAAGCATCGGAATCCAAAACTGGACACACAGGAGAGGATCAAATCATAGAAAGTTAGTGTGTCACTCCTCTTGTATTTAAGTCTTCACTGTGCATTTTGAATTTAATTCCGATGCAATTTCTGTGTTTCATCGTCAATAAGAAGGTCCAAGGGATACAGTAAACCTGAAGTGAAGCATCGGAATCTAAAACTGGACTCACAGGAGAGTATCAAATCATAGAAAGTGAGAGTGTCAGTCCTCTTGTACTTAAGACGGCATTGTGCCATTTGTATTAAATTCGGTTGCAATTTCTGTGTTTCATCGTCAATAAGAGGGTCCGAGGGATACAGTAAACCTGAAGTGAAGCATCAGAATCTAAAACTGGACTCACAGGAGAGATTCAAATCATAGAAAGTTAGAGTGTTACTCCTCTTGCACTTAAGTCGGTATTGTGCCTTTTGTATTAAATTCGGATGCAATTTCTGTGTTTCTCGTCAATAAGAAGGTCCAAGGGATACAGTAAACCCTAAGGGAAACATCGGAATCTAAGACTAGGCCTCACAGGAGAGGTTCAAATCATAGAAAGTTAGAGTGTTAGTCCTCTTTTACTTAAGTCGGCATTGTGCCTTTTGTATTAAATTCGGGTGAATTTTCTGTGTTTAATCGTCAATAGGAAGGTCCAAGGGATACAGTAAACCTGAAGTGAAGCATCGGAATCTAAATCTGGACTCTCAGGAGATGTAAAATCACAGATAGTGAGAGTGTCAGTCCTCTTGTAATTAAGTCGGCATTATGCCATTTGTATTGAATTCGGATGCAATTTCTTTGTTTCATCGTCAATAAGAAGATCTAAGGGAGACAGAAAACCTGAAGTGTAGCATCGGAATCTGAAACTGGACTCACAGGAGAGGTTCAAAATCATAGAAAGTTAGAATGTCAGTGCTCTTGTACTTAATTCGACATTGTGCGATTTGTATTAAATTCGGATACAATTCCTGTGTTTCATCATCAATAAGGAATTGCAAGGTATTCAGTAAACCTGAAGTGAAGCATCGGAATCTAAAACTGGACTCACAGGAGTGGTTCAAATCATAGAAAGTGAGAGTGTCAGTCCTCTTGTACTTAAGTCGGCATTGTGCGTTTTGAATTTAATTCCGATACAATATCTGTGTTTCGTCGTCAATAAGAAGGTGCGAGGTATACAGTAAACCTTAAGTGAAGCATCGGAATCTAAAACTGGACTCACAGGAGAAGTTCAAATCATAGAAAGGTGAGAGTGTCAGTCCTCTTGTACTTACGTCGGCATTGTGCCTATTGTATTAAATTCCGATGCAATTTCTGTGTTTCATCGTCAATAAGAAGGTCCAAGGGATACAGTAAACCTGAAGTGAAGCATCGGAATCAAAAACTGGACTCACAGGAGAGTTTCAAATCATAGAAAGTGAGAGTGTCAGTCCTCTTGTACTTAAGACGGCATTGTGCCATTTGTATTAAATTCGGTTGCAATTTCTGTGTTTCATCGTCAATAAGAAGGTCCAAGGGGTACAGTAAACCTTAAGGGAAGCATCGGAATCTAAGACTGGACTCACAGGAGAGGTTCAAATCATAGAATGTTAGAGTGTTAGTCCTCTTTTACTTAAGTCGGCATTGTGCCTTATGTATTAAATTCCGATGCAATTTCAGTGTCTCATCGTCAATAAGAAGGTGCAAGGTATACAGTAAACCTGAAGAGAAGCATCGGAATCTAAAACTGGACTCACAGGAGAGGTTCAAATCAAAGAAAGTGAGAGTGTCAGTCCTCTTGTACTTAAGTCTTCATTGTGCCATTTGTATTAAATTCGGATGCAATTTCTGTGTTTCATCGTCAATAAGAAAGCCCAAGGGATACAGAAAACCTGAAGTGAAGCATCGGAATCTAAATCTGGACTCACAGGAGAGGTTCAAAACATAGAAAGTGAGAGTGTCAGTCCTCTTGTACTTAAGTCGGCATTGTGCCATTGGTATTAAATTCGGATGCAATTTCTGTGTTTCATCGTCAATAAGAAGGTCCAAGGGATACAGTAAACCTGAAGTGAAGCATCGGAATCCAAAACTGGACACACAGGAGAGGATCAAATCATAGAAAGTTAGTGTGTCACTCCTCTTGTATTTAAGTCGGCACTGTGCATTTTGAATTTAATTCCGATGCAATTTCTGTGTTTCATCGTCAATAAGAAGGTCCAAGGGATACAGTAAACCTGAAGTGAAGCATCGGAATCTAAAACTGGACTCACAGGAGAGTATCAAATCATAGAAAGTGAGAGTGTCAGTCCTCTTGTACTTAAGACGGCATTGTGCCATTTGTATTAAATTCGGTTGCAATTTCTGTGTTTCATCGTCAATAAGAGGGTCCGAGGGATACAGTAAACCTGAAGTGAAGCATCAGAATCTAAAACTGGACTCACAGGAGAGATTCAAATCATAGAAAGTTAGAGTGTTACTCCTCTTGCACTTAAGTCGGTATTGTGCCTTTTGTATTAAATTCGGATGCAATTTCTGTGTTTCATCGTCAATAAGAAGGTCCAAGGGGTACAGTAAACCTTAAGGGAAGCATCGGAATCTAAGACTGGACTCACAGGAGAGGTTCAAATCATAGAATGTTAGAGTGTTAGTCCTCTTTTACTTAAGTCGGCATTGTGCTTTTTGTATTAACTTCGGCTGCAATTTCTGTGTTTCATCGTCAATAAGAAGGTCCGAGGGATACAGTAAACCTGAAGTGAAGCATCAGAATCTGAAATTGGACTCACAGGAGAGATTCAAATCATAGAAAGTTAGAGTGTTACTCCTCATGTACTTAAGTCGGTACTGTGCCTTTTGTATTAAATTCAGATGCAATTTCTGTGTTTCTCGTCAATAAGAAGGTCCAAGGGATACAGTAAACCTTAAATGAAACATCGGAATCTAAGACTGGACTCACAGGAGAGGTTAAATCATAGAATGTTAGAGTGTTAGTCCTCTTTTACTTAAGTCGGCATTGTGCCTTTTGTATTAAATTCGGGTGAATTTTCTGTGATTAATCGTCAATAAGAAGGTCCAAGGGATACAGTAAACCTGAAGTGAAGCATCGGAATCTAAAACTTGACTCACAGGAGAGGTTCAAATCATAGAAAGTTAGAGTATAAGTCCTCTTTTACTTAAGTCGGCATTGTGCCTTATGTATTAAATTCCGATGCAATTTCAGTTTCTCATCGTCAATAAGAAGGTGCAAGGTATACAGTAAACCTGAAGAGAAGCATCGGAATCTAAAACTGGACTCACAGGAGAGGTTCAAATCAAAGAAAGTGAGAGTGTCAGTCCTCTTGTACTTAAGTCGGCATTGTGCCATTTGTATTAAATTCGGATGCAATTTCTGTGTTTCATCGTCAATAAGAAAGCCCAAGGGATACAGAAAACCTGTAGTGAAGCATCGGAATCTAAATCTGGACTCACAAGGAGATGTTCAAATCACAGATAGTGAGAGTGTCAGTCCTCTTGTAATTAAGTCGGCATTATGCAATTTGTATTAAATTCGGATGCAATTTCCGTGTTTCATCGTCAATAGGACGGTCCTAGGAATACAGTAAACCTGAAGTGAAGCATCGGAATCCAAAACTGGACTCACAGGAGAACTTCAAATCACAGAAAGTTAGAGACTCACTCCTCTTGTACTTACGTCGGTATTGTGCGTTTTGTATTGAATTCGGATGCAATTTCTTTGTTTCATCGTCAATAAGAAGATCGAAGGGAGACAGAAAACCTGAAGTGTAGCATCGGAATCTGAAACTGGACTCACAGGAGAGGTTCAAATCATAGAAAGTTAGAATGTCAGTCCTCGTGTATTTAATTCGACATTGTGCGATTTGTATTAAATTCGGATGCAATTCCTGTGTTTCATCATCAATAAGGAGTTGCAAGGTATTCAGTAAACCTGAAGTGAAGCATCGGAATCTAAAACTGAACTCACAGGTGTGGTTCAAATCATAGAAAGTGAGAGTGTCAGTCCTCTTGTACTTAAGTCGGCATTGTGCGTTTTGAATTTAATTCCGATACAATTTCTGTGTTTCGTCGTCAATAAGAAGGTGCAAGGTATACAGTAAACCATAAGTGATGCATCGGAATCTAAAACTGGACTCACAGGAGAGGTTAAATCATAGAAAGTGAGAGTGTCATTCCTCTTGTACTTAAGTCGGTATTGTGCCTTTTGTATTAAATTCGGATGCAATTTCTGTGTTTCATCGTCAATAAGAATGTCCAAGGGATACAGTAAACCTGAATTGAAGCATCGGAATCTAAATCTGGACTCACAGGAGAAATTCAAATCATAGAAAGTTAGAGCGACAGTCCTCTTGTACTTAAGTCGGCATTGTGCGTTTTGAATTAAATTCCGACGCAATTTCTGTGTTTCATCGTCAATAAGAAGGTGCAAGGTATACAGTAAACCTGAAGTGAAGCATCGGAATCTAAAACTGGACCCACAGGAGAGGTTCAAATCATAGAAAGTAAGAGTGTCAGTCCTCTTGTACTTAAGTCGGCATTGTTCGTTTTGAATTTAATTCCGATGCAATTTCTGTGTTTCATCGTCAATAAGAAGGTGCAAGGGAGACAGTAAACCTGAAGTGAAGCGTCGGAATCTAAAACTGGACTCACAGGAGAGGTTCAAATCATAGAAAGTGAGAGTGTCAGTCCTGTTGTACTTGAGTCGGCATTGTGCCTTTTGTCTCGAATTCCGATGCAATTTCTGTGTCTCATCGTCAATAAGAAGGTGCAAGGTATACAGTAAACCTGAAGTGAGGCATCGGAATCTAAAACTGGACTCACAGGAGAGGTTAAATCATAGAAAGTGAGAGTGTCAGTCTTCTTGTACTTAAGTCGGCATTGTGCCATGTGAATTAAATTCGGATGCAATTTCTGTGTTTCATCGTCAGTAAGAAGGTCCAAGGGATACAGTAAACCTTTAGGGATGCATCGCAATCTAAAACTGGACTCACAGGAGAGGTTCAAATCATAGAATGTTAGAGTCTCAGTCCTCATTTACTTATGTCGGCATTGTGCCTTTTGTATTAAATTCGGATGAATTTTCTGTGTTTAATCGTCAATAAGAAGGTCCAAGGGATACAGTAAACCTGAAATGAAACATCGGAATCTAAAACTGGACTCACAGGAGAGGTTCAAATCATAGATAGTGAGAGTGTCAGTCCTCTTGTACTTAAGTCGGCATTATGCCATTTGTATTAAAATCGGATGCAATTTCCGTGTTTCATCGTCAATAAGAAGTTCCGAGGGATACAGTAAACCTGAAGTGAAGCATCGGAATTCAAAACTGGACTCACAAGTGTAGTTCAAATCATAGAAAATTAGAGACTCACTCCTCTTGTATTTACGTCGGTATTGTGCCTTTTGTATTGAATTCGGATGCAATTTCTTTGTTTCATCGTCAGTAAGAAGGTCGAAGGGAGACAGTTAACCAGAAGTGAAGCATCATAATCTGTAACTGGACTCACAGGAGAGGTTAATTAATAAAAGTGAGAGTGTCAGTCCTCTTGTACTTAAGTCGGCATTGTGCGTTTTGAATTTAATTCCGGTACAATTTCTGTGTTTCGTCGTCAATAAGAAGGTGCAAGGTATACAGTAAACCCGAAGTGAAGCATCGGAATCTAAAACTGGACTCACAGGAGAGGTTCAAATCATAGAAAGTGGGAGTGTCAGTCCTCTTGTACTTACGTCGGCATTGTGCCTATTGTATTAAATTCCGATGCAATTTCTGTGTTTCATCGTCAATAAGAAGGTCCAAGGGATACAGTAAACCTGAAGTGAAGCATCGGAATCTAAAACTGGACTCACAGGAGAGGTTCAAATCATAGAAAGTGAGAGTGTTAGTCCTCTTGTTCTTAAGTCGCCATTGTGCCAATGGTATTAAATTCGGATGCAATTTCTGTGTTTCATCGTCATTAAGAAGGTCCGAGGGATACAGTAAACCTGAAGTGAAGCATCGGAATCCAAAACTGGACACACAGGAGAGGTTCAAATCATAGAAAGTTAGTGTGTCACTCCTCTTGTATTTAAGTCGGTATTGTGCCTTTTGTATTAAATTCGGATGCAATTTCTGTGTTTCATCGTCAATACGAAAGGTCCATGGGATACAGTAAACCTGAAGTGAAGCATCGGAATCTAAAACTGGACTCACAGGAGAGGTTCAAATCATAGAAAGTTAGAGTGTCAGTCCTCTTGTACTTAAGTCGGCACTGTGCATTTTGAATTTAATTCCGATGCAATTTCTGTGTTTCATCGTCAATAAGAAGGTCCAAGGGATACAGTAAACCTTAAGTGAAGCATCGGAATCTAAAACTGGACTCACAGGAGAGTTTTAAATCATAGAAAGTGAGAGTGTCAGTCCTCTTGTACTTAAGACGGCATTGTGCCATTTGTATAAAATTCGGTTGCAATTTCTGTGTTTCATCGTCAATAAGAAGGTCCGAGGGATACAGTAAACCTGAAGTGAAGCATCAGAATCTATAACTGGACTCACAGGAGAGATTCAAAACATAGAAAGTTAGAGTGTTACTCCTTTTGCACTTAAGTCGGTATTGTGCCTTTTGTATTAAATTGGGATGCAATTTCTGTGTTTCATCTTCAATAAGAAGGTCCAAGTATATAGTAAACCTGAAGTGAAGCATCGGAATCTAAAACTGGACTCACAGGAGAAGTTCAAATCATAGAAAGGTAGAGTGTCACTCCTATTGTACTTAAGTCGGTATTGTGCCTTTTGTATTCAATTCGGATGCAATTTCTGTGTTTCATCGTAAATAAGAATGTCCAAGGGATACAGTAAAAATGAATTGAAGCATCGGAATCTAAAACTGGACTCACAGGAGAGGTTCAACTCATAGAAAATTAGAGTGACAGTCCTCTTGTACTTAAGTCGGCATTGTGCGTTTTGAATTAAGTTCCGATGCAATTTCTGTGTTTCATCGTCAATAAGAAGGTGCAAGGTATACAGTAAACCTGAAGTGAAGCATCGGAATCTAAAACTGGACCCACAGGAGAGGTTCAAATCATAGAAAGTAAGAGTGTCAGTCCTCTTGTACTTAAGTCGGCATTGTGCCTTTTGTCTTGAATTCCGATGCAATTTCTGTGTCTCATCGTCAATAAGAAGGTGCAAAGTATACACTAAACTTGAAGTGAGGCATCGGAATCTAAAACTGGACTCACAGGAGAGGTTAAATCATAGAAAGTGAGAGTGTCAGTCCTCTTGTACTTAAGTCGGCATTGTGCCATGTGTATTAAATTCGGATGCAATTTCTGTGTTTCATCGTCAGTAAGAAGGTCCAAGGAATACAGTAAACCTGAAGTGAAGCATCGGAATCTAGAACTGGACTCACAGGAGAGGTTCAAATCATAGAAAGTGAGAGTGTCAGTCCTCTTGTACTTAAGTCGGCATTGTGCCTTTTGAATTTAATTCCGATGCAATTTCTGTGTTTCATCGTCAATAAGAAGGTCCAAGGGATACAGTAAACCTTTAGGGATGCATCGCAATCTAAAACTGGACTCACAGGAGAGGTTCAAATCATAGAATGTTAGAGTCTCAGTCCTCTTTTACTTAAGTCGGCATTGCGCCTTTTGTATTAAATTCGGATGAAATTTCTGTGTTTAATCGTCAATAAGAAGGTCCAAGGGATACAGTAAACCCTGAGTGAAACATCGGAATCTAAAACTGGACTCACAGGAGAGGTACAAATCATAGATAGTGAGAGTGTCAGTCCTCTTGTACTTAAGTCGGCATTTTGCCATTTGTATTAAAATCGGATGCAATTTCCGTGTTTCATCGTCAATAAGAAGTTCCGAGGGATACAGTAAACCTGAAGTGAAGCATCGGAATTCAAAACTGGACTCACAGGTGTAGTTCAAATCATAGAAAATTAGAGACTCACTCCTCTTGTACTTACGTCGGTATTGTGCTTTTGTATTGAATTCGGATGCAATTTCTTTGTTTCATCGTCAATAAGAAGGTCGAAGGGAGACAGTTAACCTGAAGTGAAGCATCATAATCTGTAACTGGACACACAGGAGAGGTTAAATAATAAAAGTGAGAGTGTCAGTCCTCTTGTACTTAAGTCGGCAATGTGCCATGTGTATTAAATTCGGATGCAATTTCTGTGTTTCATCGTCAATAAGAAGGTCCAAGGAAGACAGTAAACCTGAAGTGAAGCATCGGAATCTAGAACTAAACTCACAGGAGAGGTTCAAATCATAGAAAGTGAGAGTGTCAGTCCTCTTGTACTTAAGTCGGCATTGTGCCTTTTGAATTTAATTCCGATGCAATTTCTGTGTTTCATCGTCAATAAGAAGGTGCAAGATATACAGTAAACGTGAAGTGAAGCAACGGAATCTAAAACTGGACTCACAGGAGAGGTTCAAATCATAGAAATGAGAGTGTCAGTTCTCTTGTACTTAAGTCGGCATTGTGTTTTTTGAATTTAATTCCGATACAATTTCTGTGTTTCATCGTCAATAAGAAGGTCCAAGGTATCCAGTAAACCTGAAGTGAAGCATCGGAATCTAAAACTGGACTCACAGGAGAGGTTCAAATCACAGAAACTGAGAGTGTCAGTCCTCTTGTACTTACGTCGGCATTGTGCCTATTGTATTGAATTCCGATGCAATTTCTGTGTTTCATCGTCAATAAGAAGGTCCAAGGGATACAGTGAACCTGAAGTGAAGCATCGGAATCTAAAGCTGGACTCACAGGAGAGGTTCAAATCATAGAAAGTGAGAGTGTCAGTCCTCTTGTACTTAAGTCGGCATTGTGCCATTGGTATTAAATTCAAATGCAATTTCTGTGTTTCATCGTGAATAAGAAGGTCCAAGGGATACAGTCAACCTGAAATGAAGAGTCGGAATCCAAAACTGGACTCACAGGAGGGGTTCAAATCATATTAAGCTAGAGTGTCACTCCTCTTGTACTTAAGTCGGTATTGTGCCTTTTGTATTAAATTCGGATGCAATTTCTGTGTTTCATCGTCAATAAGAAGGTCCAAGGGATACAGTAAATTTGAAGTGAAGCATCGGAATCTAAAACTGGACTCACAGGAGAGGTTCAAATCATAGTAAGTTAGAATGTCACTCTTCTTGTACTTAAGTCGGCACTGTGCCTTTTGAATTTAATTCCGATGCAATTTCTGTGTTTCATCGTCAATAAGAAGGTTCAAGGGATACAGTAAACCTTAAGGGATGCATCGGAATCTAAAACTGGACTCACAGGAGCGGTTCAAATCATAGAATGTTAGAGTCTCAGTCCTCTTTTACTTAAGTCAGCATTGTGCCTTTTGTATTAAATTCGGATGAGATTTCTGTAAATATCGTCAATAAGAAGGTCCAAGGGATACAGTAAACCTGAAGTGAAGCATCGGAATCTAAAACTGGACTCAAAGGAGAGGTTCAAATCATAGATGTTAGAGTGTCAGTCCTCTTTTACTTAAGTCGGCATTGTGCGTTTTGTATTAAATTCCGATGCAATATCAGTGTCTCATCGTCAATAAGAAGGTGCAAAGTATAAAGCAAACCTGAAGTGAAGCATCGGAATCTAAAACAGGACTCACAGGCGAGGTTCAAATCAAAGAAAGTGAGAGTGTCAGTCCTCTTGTACTTAAATCGGCATTGTGCCATTTGTATTAAATTCAGATGCAAATTCTGTGTTTCATCGTCAATAAGAAGGTCCAAGGTATACAGTAAACCTGAAGTGAAGCATCGGAATCTAAAACTGGACCCACAGGAGAGGTTCAAATCATACAAAGTAAGAGTGTCAGTCCTCTTGTACTTAAGTCGGCATTGTGCCTTTTGTCTTGAATTCCGATGCAATTTCTGTGTCTCATCGTCAATAAGAAGGTGCAAAGTATACACTAAACTTGAAGTGAGGCATCGGAATCTAAAACTGGACTCACAGGAGAGGTTAAATCATAGAAAGTGAGAGTGTCAGTCCTCTTGTACTTAAGTCGGCATTGTGCCATGTGTATTAAATTCGGATGCAATTTCTGTGTTTCATCGTCAGTAAGAAGGTCCAAGGAATACAGTAAAACTGAAGTGAAGCATCGGAATCTAGAACTGGACTCACAGGAGAGGTTCAAATCATAGAAAGTGAGAGTGTCAGTCCTCTTGTACTTAAGTCGGCATTGTGCCTTTTGAATTTAATTCCGATGCAATTTCTGTGTTTCATCGTCAATAAGAAGGTCCAAGGGATACAGTAAACCTTTAGGGATGCATCGCAATCTAAAACTGGACTCACAGGAGAGGTTCAAATCATAGAATGTTAGAGTCTCAGTCCTCTTTTACTTAAGTCGGCATTGCGCCTTTTGTATTAAATTCGGATGAAATTTCTGTGTTTAATCGTCAATAAGAAGGTCCAAGGGATACAGTAAACCCTGAGTGAAACATCGGAATCTAAAACTGGACTCACAGGAGAGGTACAAATCATAGATAGTGAGAGTGTCAGTCCTCTTGTACTTAAGTCGGCATTTTGCCATTTGTATTAAAATCGGATGCAATTTCCGTGTTTCATCGTCAATAAGAAGTTCCGAGGGATACAGTAAACCTGAAGTGAAGCATCGGAATTCAAAACTGGACTCACAGGTGTAGTTCAAATCATAGAAAATTAGAGACTCACTCCTCTTGTACTTACGTCGGTATTGTGCTTTTGTATTGAATTCGGATGCAATTTCTTTGTTTCATCGTCAATAAGAAGGTCGAAGGGAGACAGTTAACCTGAAGTGAAGCATCATAATCTGTAACTGGACACACAGGAGAGGTTAAATAATAAAAGTGAGAGTGTCAGTCCTCTTGTACTTAAGTCGGCAATGTGCCATGTGTATTAAATTCGGATGCAATTTCTGTGTTTCATCGTCAATAAGAAGGTCCAAGGAAGACAGTAAACCTGAAGTGAAGCATCGGAATCTAGAACTAAACTCACAGGAGGGGTTCAAATCATAGAAAGTGAGAGTGTCAGTCCTCTTGTACTTAAGTCGGCATTGTGCCTTTTGAATTTAATTACGATGCAATTTCTGTGTTTCATCGTCAATAAGAAGGTGCAAGATATACAGTAAACGTGAAGTGAAGCAACGGAATCTAAAACTGGACTCACAGGAGAGGTTCAAATCATAGAAATGAGAGTGTCAGTTCTCTTGTACTTAAGTCGGCATTGTGTTTTTTGAATTTAATTCCGATACAATTTCTGTGTTTCATCGTCAATAAGAAGGTCCAAGGTATCCAGTAAACCTGAAGTGAAGCATCGGAATCTAAAACTGGACTCACAGGAGAGGTTCAAATCACAGAAACTGAGAGTGTCAGTCCTCTTGTACTTACGTCGGCATTGTGCCTATTGTATTGAATTCCGATGCAATTTCTGTGTTTCATCGTCAATAAGAAGGTCCAAGGGATACAGTAAACCTGAAGTGAAGCATCGGAATCTAAAGCTGGACTCACAGGAGAGGTTCAAATCATAGAAAGTGAGAGTGTCAGTCCTCTTGTACTTAAGTCGGCATTGTGCCATTGGTATTAAATTCAAATGCAATTTCTGTGTTTCATCGTGAATAAGAAGGTCCAAGGGATACAGTCAACCTGAAATGAAGAATCGGAATCCAAAACTGGACTCACAGGAGGGGTTCAAATCATATTAAGTTAGAGTGTCACTCCTCTTGTACTTAAGTCGGTATTGTGCCTTTTGTATTAAATTCGGATGCAATTTCTGTGTTTCATCGTCAATAAGAAGGTCCAAGGGATACAGTAAATTTGAAGTGAAGCATCGGAATCTAAAACTGGACTCACAGGAGAGGTTCAAATCATAGTAAGTTAGAATGTCACTCTTCTTGTACTTAAGTCGGCACTGTGCCTTTTGAATTTAATTCCGATGCAATTTCTGTGTTTCATCGTCAATAAGAAGGTTCAAGGAATACAGTAAACCTTAAGGGATGCATCGGAATCTAAAACTGGACTCACAGGAGCGGTTCAAATCATAGAATGTTAGAGTCTCAGTCCTCTTTTACTTAAGTCAGCATTGTGCCTTTTGTATTAAATTCGGATGAGATTTCTGTAAATATCGTCAATAAGAAGGTCCAAGGGATACAGTAAACCTGAAGTGAAGCATCGGAATCTAAAACTGGACTCAAAGGAGAGGTTCAAATCATAGATGTTAGAGTGTCAGTCCTCTTTTACTTAAGTCGGCATTGTGCGTTTTGTATTAAATTCCGATGCAATATCAGTGTCTCATCGTCAATAAGAAGGTGCAAAGTATAAAGCAAACCTGAAGTGAAGCATCGGAATCTAAAACAGGACTCACAGGCGAGGTTCAAATCAAAGAAAGTGAGAGTGTCAGTCCTCTTGTACTTAAATCGGCATTGTGCCATTTGTATTAAATTCAGATGCAAATTCTGTGTTTCATCGTCAATAAGAAGGTCCAAGGTATACAGTAAACCTGAAGTGAAGCATCGGAATCTAAAACTGGACCCACAGGAGAGGTTCAAATCATACAAAGTAAGAGTGTCAGTCCTCTTGTACTTAAGTCGGCATTGTGCCTTTTGTTTTGAATTAGGATGCAATTTCTGTGTCTCATCGTCAATAAGAAGGTGCAAAGTATACACTAAACTTGAAGTGAGGCATCGGAATCTAAAACTGGACTCACAGGAGAGGTTAAATCATAGAAAGTGAGAGTGTCAGTCCTCTTGTACTTAAGTCGGCATTGTGCCATGTGTATTAAATTCGGATGCAATTTCTGTGTTTCATCGTCAGTAAGAAGGTCCAAGGAATACAGTAAACCTGAAGTGAAGCATCGGAATCTAGAACTGGACTCACAGGAGAGGTTCAAATCATAGAAAGTGAGAGTGTCAGTCCTCTTGTACTTAAGTCGGCATTGTGCCTTTTGAATTTAATTCCGATGCAATTTCTGTGTTTCATCGTCAATAAGAAGGTCCAAGGGATACAGTAAACCTTTAGGGATGCATCGCAATCTAAAACTGGACTCACAGGAGAGGTTCAAATCATAGAATGTTAGAGTCTCAGTCCTCTTTTACTTAAGTCGGCATTGCGCCTTTTGTATTAAATTCGGATGAAATTTCTGTGTTTAATCGTCAATAAGAAGGTCCAAGGGATACAGTAAACCCTGAGTGAAACTTCGGAATCTAAAACTGGACTCACAGGAGAGGCACAAATCATAGATAGTGAGAGTGTCAGTCCTCTTGTACATAAGTCGGCATTTTGCCATTTGTATTACAATCGGATGCAATTTCCGTGTTTCATCGTCAATAAGAAGTTCCGAGGGATACAGTAAACCTGAAGTGAAGCATCGGAATTCAAAACTGGACTCACAGGTGTAGTTCAAATCATAGAAAATTAGAGACTCACTCCTCTTGTACTTACGTCGGTATTGTGCTTTTGTATTGAATTCGGATGCAATTTCTTTGTTTCGTCATCAATAAGAAGGTCGAAGGGAGACAGTTAACCTGAAGTGAAGCATCATAATCTGTAACTGGACACACAGGAGAGGTTAAATAATAAAAGTGAGAGTGTCAGTCCTCTTGTACTTAAGTCGGCATTGTGCCATGTCTTCCTTGGACCTTCTTATTGACGATGAAACACAGAAATTGCATCGGAATTAAATTCAAAATGCACAGTGCCGACTTAAGTACAAGAGGACTGACACTCTAACTTTCTATGATTTGAACCTCTCCTGTGAGTCCAGTTTTAGATTCCGATGCTTCACTTCAGGTTTACTGTATCCCATGGACCTTTCGTATTGACGATGAAACACAGAAATTGCATCCGAATTTAATACAAAAGGCACAATACCGACTTAAATACAAGAGGAGTGACACACTAACTTTCTATGATTTGAACCTCTCCTGTGTGTCCAGTTTTGGATTCCGATGCTTCACTTCAGGTTGACTGTATCCCTTGGACCTTCTTATTGACGATGAAACACAGAAATTGCATCGGAATTAAATTCAAAATGCACAGTGCCGACTTAAGTACAAGAGGACTGACACTCTAACTTTCTATGATTTGAACCTCTTCTGTGTTTCATCGTCAATAAGAAGGTCCAAGGGATACAGTAAACCTTAAGTGAAGCATCGGAATCTAAAACTGGACTCACAGGAGAGTTTTAAATCATAGAAAGTGAGAGTGTCAGTCCTCTTGTACTTAAGACGGCATTGTGCCATTTGTATTAAATTCGGTTGCAATTTCTGTGTTTCATCGTCAATAAGAAGGTCCGAGGGATACAGTAAACTTGAAGTGAAGCATCAGAATCTAAAACTGGACTCACAGGAGAGATTCAAATCATAGAAAGTTAGAGTGTTACTCCTCTTGCACTTAAGTCGGTATTGTGCCTTTTGTATTAAATTGGGATGCAATTTCTGTGTTTCATCTTCAATAAGAAGGTCCAAGTATATAGTAAACCTGAAGTGAAGCATCGGAATCTAAAACTGGACTCACAGGAGAACTTCAAATCATAGAAAGGTAGAGTGTCAATCCTATTGTACTTAAGTCGGCATTGTGCCTTTTGTATTAAATTCGGATGCAATTTCTGTGTTTCATCGTCAATAAGAATGTCCAAGGGATACAGTAAACCTGAATTGAAGCATCGGAATCTAAAACTGGACTCACAGGAGAGGTTCAAATCATAGAAAATTAGAGTGACAGTCCTCTTGTACTTAAGTCGGCATTGTGTTTTTTGAATTTAATTCCGATGCAATTTCTGTGTCTCATCGTCAATAAGAAGGTGCAAAGTATACACTAAACTTGAAGTGAGGCATCGGAATCTAAAACTGGACTCACAGGAGAGGTTAAATTATAGAAAGTGAGAGTGTCAGTCCTCTTGTACTTAAGTCGGCATTGTGCCATGTGTATTAAATTCGGATGCAATTTCTGTGTTTCATCATCAGTAAGAAGGTCCAAGGAATACAGTAAACCTGAAGTGAAGCATCGGAATCTAGAACTGGACTCACAGGAGAGGTTCAAATCATAGAAAGTGAGAGTGTCAGTCCTCTTGTACTTAAGTCGGCATTGTGCCTTTTGAATTTAATTCCGATGCAATTTCTGTGTTTCATCGTCAATAAGAAGGTCCAAGGGATACAGTAAACCTTTAGGGATGCATCGCAATCTAAAACTGGACTCACAGGAGAGGTTCAAATCATAGAATGTTAGAGTCTCAGTCCTCTTTTACTTAAGTCGGCATTGCGACTTTTGTATTAAATTCGGATGAAATTTCTGTGTTTAATCGTCAATAAGAAGGTCCAAGGGATACAGTAAACCCTGAGTGAAACATCGGAATCTAAAACTGGACTCACAGGAGAGGTACAAATCATAGATAGTGAGAGTGTCAGTCCTCTTGTACTTAAGTCGGCATTGTGCCATGTGTATTAAATTCGGATGCAATTTCTGTGTTTCATCGTCAATAAGAAGGTCCAAGGAAGACAGTAAACCTGAAGTGAAGCATCGGAATCTAGAACTAAACTCACAGGAGAGGTTCAAATCATAGAAAGTGAGAGTGTCAGTCCTCTTGTACTTAAGTCGGCATTGTGCCTTTTGAATTTAATTCCGATGCAATTTCTGTGTTTCATCGTCAATAAGAAGGTGCAAGATATACAGTAAACGTGAAGTGAAGCATCGGAATCTAAAACTGGACTCACAGGAGAGGTTCAAATCATAGAAATGAGAGTGTCAGTTCTCTTGTACTTAAGTCATCATTGTGTTTTTTGAATTTAATTCCGATGCAATTTCTGTGTTTCATCGTCAATAAGAAGGTCCAAGGTATCCAGTAAACCTGAAGTGAAGCATCGGAATCTAAAACTGGACTCACAGGAGAGGTTCAAATCATAGAAAGTGAGAGTGTCAGTCCTCTTGTACTTACGTCGGCATTGTGCCTATTGTATTGAATTCCGATGCAATTTCTGTGTTTCATCGTCAATAAGAAGGTCCAAGGGATACAGTCAACCTGAAGTGAAGCATCGGAATCCAAAAGTGGACACACAGGAGAGGTTCAAATCATAGAAAGTTAGTGTGTCACTCCTCTTGTATTTAAGTCGGTATTGTGCATTTTGTATTAAATTCGGATGCAATTTCTGTGTTTCATCGCCAATACGAAAGGTCCATGGGATACAGTAAACCTGAAGTGAAGCATCGGAATCTAAAACTGGACTCACAGGAGAGGTTCAAATCATAGAAAGTTAGAGTGTCAGTCCTCTTGTACTTAAGTCGGCACTGTGCATTTTGAATTTAATTCCGATGCAATATCTGTGTTTCATCGTCAGTAAGAAGGTCCAAGGGATACAGTAAACCTTAAGTGAAGCATCGGAATCTAAAACTGGACTCACAGGAGAGTTTTAAATCATAGAAAGTGAGAGTGTCAGTCCTCTTGTACTTAAGACGGCATTGTGCCATTTGTATTAAATTCGGTTGCAATTTCTGTGTTTCATCGTCAATAAGAAGGTCCGAGGGATACAGTAAACCTGAAGTGAAGCATCAGAATCTAAAACTGGACTCACAGGAGAGATTCAATTCATAGAAAGTTAGAGTGTTACTCCTCTTGCACTTAAGTCGGTATTGTGCCTTTTGTATTACATTGGGATGCAATTTCTGTGTTTCATCTTCAATAAGAAGGTCCAAGTATATAGTAAACCTGAAGTGAAGCATCGGAATCTAAAACTGGACTCACAGGAGAACTTCAAATCATAGAAAGGTAGAGTGTCACTCCTATTGTACTTAAGTCGGTATTGTGCCTTTTGTATTAAATTCGGATGCAATTTCTGTGTTTCATCGTCAATAAGAATGTCCAAGGGATACAGTAAACCTGAATTGAAGCATCGGAATCTAAAACTGGACTCACAGGAGAGGTTCAAATCATAGAAAATTAGAGTGACAGTCCTCTTGTACTTAAGTCGGCATTGTGCGTTTTGAATTAAATTCCGATGCAATTTCTGTGTTTCATCGTCAATAAGAAGGTGCAAGGTATACAGTAAACCTGAAGTGAAGCATCGGAATCTAAAACTGGACCCACAGGAGAGGTTCAAATCATAGAAAGTAAGAGTGTCAGTCCTCTTGTACTTAAGTCGGCATTGTGCCTTTTGTCTTGAATTCCGATGCAATTTCTGTGTCTCATCGTCAATAAGAAGGTGCAAAGTATACACTAAACTTGAAGTGAGGCATCGGAATCTAAAACTGGACTCACAGGAGAGGTTAAATCATAGAAAGTGAGAGTGTCAGTCCTCTTGTACTTAAGTCGGCATTGTGCCATGTGTATTAAATTCGGATGCAATTTCTGTGTTTCATCGTCAGTAAGAAGGTCCAAGGAATACAGTAAACCTGAAGTGAAGCATCGGAATCTATAACTGGACTCACAGGAGAGGTTCAAATCATAGAAAGTGAGAGTGTCAGTCCTCTTGTACTTAAGTCGGCATTGTGCCTTTTGAATTTAATTCCGATGCAATTTCTGTGTTTCATCGTCAATACGAAGGTCCAAGGGATACAGTAAACCTTAAGGGATGCATCGGAATCTAAAACTGGACTCACAGGAGAGGTTCAAATCATAGAATGTTAGAGTCTCAGTCCTCTTTTACTTAAGTCAGCATTGTGCCTTTTGTATTAAATTCGGATGAGATTTCTGTATATATCGTCAATAAGAAGGTCCAAGGGATACAGTAAACCTGAAGTGAAGCATCGGAATCTAAAACTGGACTCAAAGGAGAGGTTCAAATCATAGATGTTAGAGTGTCAGTCCTCTTTTACTTAAGTCGGCATTGTGCGTTTTGTATTAAATTCCGATGCAATATCAGTGTCTCATCGTCAATAAGAAGGTGCAAAGTATAAAGCAAACCTGAAGTGAAGCATCGGAATCTAAAACAGGACTCACAGGCGAGGTTCAAATCAAAGAAAGTGAGAGTGTCAGTCCTCTTGTACTTAAATCGGCATTGTGCCATTTGTATTAAATTCAGATGCAAATTCTGTGTTTCATCGTCAATAAGAAGGTCCAAGGTATACAGTAAACCTGAAGTGAAGCATCGGAATCTAAAACTGGACCCGCAGGAGAGGTTCAAATCATACAAAGTAAGAGTGTCAGTCCTCTTGTACTTAAGTCGGCATTGTTCGTTTTGAATTTAATTCCGACGCAATTTCTGTGTTTCATCGCCAATAAGAAGGTTCAAGGGATACAGTAAACCTGAAGTGAAGCATCGTAATCTAAAACTGGACTCACAGGAGAGGTTCAAATCATAGATAGTGAGAGTGTCAGTCCTCTTGTACTTAAGTCGGCATTGTGCCTTTTGTCTTGAATTCCGATGCAATTCCTGTGTCTCATCGTCAATAAGAAGGTGCAAGGTATACAGTAAACCTCAAGTGAGGCATCGGAATCTAAAACTGGACTCACAGGAGAGGTTAAATCATAGAAAGTGAGAGTGTCAGTCCCCTTGTACTTAAGTCAGCATTGTGCCTTTTGAATTTAATTCCGATGCAATTTCAGTGTTTCATCGTCAATAAGAAGGTACAAGGGATACAGTAAACCTTAAGGGATGCATCGGAATCTAAAACTGGACTCACAGGAGAGGTTCAAATCATAGAATGTTAGAGTCTCCGTCCTCTTTTACTTAAGTCGGCATTGTGCCTTTTGTATTAAATTCGGATGAATTTTCTGTGTTTAATCGTCAATAAGAAGGTCCTAGGGATACAGTAAACCTGAAGAGAAACATCCGAATCTAAAACTGGACTCACAGGAGAGGTTCAAATCATAGAAAGTTAGAGTGTCAGTCCTCTTTTACTTAAGTCGGCATTGTGCCTTTTGTATTAAATTCCGATGCAATTTCAGGGTCTCATCGTGAATAAGAAGGTGCAAGGTATACAGTAAACCTGAAGTGAAGCATCGGAATCTAAAACTGGACTCACAGGAGAGGTTCAAATCAAAGAAAGTGAGAGTGTCAGTCCTCTTGTACTTAAGTCGGCATTGTGCCATTTGTATTAAATTCGGATGCAATTTCTGTGTTTCATCGTCAATAAGAAGGTCCAAGGGATACAGAAAACCTGAAGTGAAGCATCGGAATTTAAAACTGGACTCACAGGAGAGGTTCAAATCATAGATAGTATGAGTGTCAGTCCTCTTGTACTTAAGTCGTCATTATGCCATTTGTATTAAAATCGGATGCAATTTCCGTGTTTCATCGTCAATAAGAAGTTCCGAGGGATAGAGTAAACCTGAAGTGAAGCATCGGAATCTAAGACTGGACTCACAGGAGAGGTTCAAATCATAGAATGTTAGAGTGTTAGTCCTCTTTCACTTAAGTCGGCATTGTGCCTTTTGTATTAAATTCGGATGAATTTTCTGTGTTTAACCGTCAATAAGAAGGTCCAAGGGATACAGTATACCTGAAGTGAAGCATCGGAATCTAAGACTGGACTCACAGGAGAGGTTCAAATCATAGAATGTTAGAGTGTTAGTCCTCTTTTACTTAAGTCGGCATTGTGCCTTTTATATTAAATTCGGATGAATTTTCTGTGTTTAATCGTCAATAAGAAGGTCCAAGGTAGACTGTAAACCTGAAGTGAAGCATCGGAATCCTAAACTGGACTGACTGGAGAAGTTCAAATCATAGAAAGTTAGAGACTCACTCCTCTTGTACTTACGTCGGTATTGCGTCTTTTGTATTGAATTGGGATGTAATTTCTTTGTTTCATCGTCAATAAGAAGGTCGAAGGGAGACAGTAAACCTGAAGTGAAGCATCGGAATCTGAAACTGGACTCACAGGAGAGGTTCAAATCATAGAAATTTAGAACGTCAGTCCTCTTGTACTTAATTCGGCATTGTGCGTTTTGTATTTTATTCGGATGCAATTCCTGTGTTTCATCGTCAATAAGGAGGTGCAAGGTATACAGTAAACCTGAAGTGAAGCATCGGAATCTAAAAGTGGACTCACAGGAGTGGTTCAAATCAAAGAAAGTGAGAGTGTCAGTCCTCTTGTACTTAAGTCGACATCGTGCCATTTGTATTAAATTGGGATGCAATTTCTGTGTTTCATCTTCAACAAGAAGGTCCAAGTATATGGTAAACCTGAAGTGAAGCATCGGAATCTAAAACTGGACTCACAGGAGAGGTTCAAATCATAGAAAGGTAGATTGTCACTCCTATGGTACTTAAGTCGGTATTGTGCCTTTTGTATTAAATTCGGATGCAATTTCTGTGTTTCATCGTCAATAAGAATGTCCAAGGGATACAGTAAACCTGAATTGAAGCATCGGAATCTAAAACTGGACTCACAGGAGAGGTTCAAATCATAGAAAATTAGAGTGACAGTCCTCTAGTACTTAAGTCGGCATTGTGCGTTTTGAATTAAATTCCGAAGCAATTTCTGTGTTTCATCGTCAATAAGAAGGTGCAAGGTATACAGTAAACCAGAAGTGAAGCATCGGAATCTAAAACTGCACCCACAGGACAGGTTCAAATCATAGGAAGTGAGAGTGTCAGTCCTCTTGTACTTAAGTCGGCATTGTGCCTTTTGTCTTGAATTCCGATGCAATTTCTGTGTCTCATCGTCAATAAGAAGGTGCAAGGTATACAGTAAACCTGAAGTGAGGCATCAGAATCTAAAACTGGACTCACAGGAGAGGTTAAATCATAGAAAGTGAGAGTGTCAGTCCTCTTGTACTTATGTCGGCATTGTGCCATGTGTATTAAATTCGGATGCAATTTCTGTGTTTCATCGTCAGTAAGAAGGTCCAAGGAATACAGTAAACCTGATGTGAAGCATCGGAATCTAGAACTGGACTCACAGGAGAGGTTCAAATCATAGAAAGTGAGAGTGTCAGTCCTCTTGTACTTAAGTCGGCATTGTAGCTTTTAAATTTAATTCCGATGCAATTTCTGTGTTTCATCGTCAATAAGAAGTTCCAAGGGATACAGTAAACCTTTAGGGATGCATCGCAATCAAAAACTGGACTCACAGGAGAGGTTCAAATCATAGATGTTAGAGTGTCAGTCCTCTTTTACTTAAGTCGGCTTTGTGCGTTTTGTATTAAATTCCGATGCAATTTCAGTGTCTCATCGTCAATAAGAAGGTGCAAAGTATAAAGCAAACCTGAAGTGAAGCATCGGAATCTAAAACAGGACTCACAGGAGAGGTTCAAATCATAGAAAGTGAGAGTGTCAGTCCTCTTGTACTTAAGTCGGCATTGTGCCTTTTGTCTTGAATTCCGATGCAATTTCTGTGTCTCATCGTCAATAAGAAGGTGCAAGGTATACAGTAAACCTGAAGTGAAACATCGGAATCTAAAACTGGACTCACAGGAGAGGTTCAAATCATAGAAAGTTAGAGTGTCAGTCCTCTTTTACTTAAGTCGGCATTGTGCCTTTTGTGTTAAATTCCGATGCAATTTCAGGGTCTCATCGTCAATAAGAAGGTGCAAGGTATACAGTAAACCTGAAGTTTAGCATCGGAATCTAAAACTGGACTCACAGGAGAGGTTCAAATCAAAGAAAGTGAGAGTGTCAGTCCTCTTGTACTTAAGTCGGCATTGTGCCATTTGTATTAAATTCGGATGCAATTTCTGTGTTTCATCGTCAATAAGAAGGGCCAAGGGATACAGAAAACCTGAAGTGAAGCATCGGAATCTAAAACTGGACTCACAGGAGAGGTTCAAATCATAGATAGTGAGAGTGTCAGTCCTCTTGTACTTAAGTCGTCATTATGCCATTTGTATTAAATTCGGATGCAATTTCTGTGTTTCATAGTCAATAAGAAGGTCCAAGGAATACAGTAAACCTGAAGTGAAGCATCGGAATCTAGAACTAAACTCACAGGAGAGGTTCAAATCATAGAAAGTGAGAGTGTCAGTCCTCTTGTACTTAAGTCGGCATTGTGCCTTTTGAATTTAATTCCGATGCAATTTCTGTGTTTCATCGTCAATAAGAAGGTGCAAGGTATACAGTAAACCTGAAGTGAAGCATCGGAATCTAAAACTGGACTCACAGGAGAGGTTCAAATCATAGAAGTGAGAGTGTCAGTCCTCTTGTACTTAAGTCGGCATTGTGCCTTTTGAATTTAATTCCGATGCAATATCTGTGTTTCTCCGTCAATAAGAAGGTCCAAGGTATCCAGTAAACCTGAAGTGAAGCATCGGAATCAAAAACTGGACTCACAGGAGAGGTTCAAATCATAGAAAGTGAGACTGTCAGTCCTCTTGTACTTACGTCGGAATTGTGCCTATTGTATTGAATTCCGATGCAATTTCTGTGTTTCATCGTCAATAAGAAGGTCCAAGGGATACAGTAAACCTGAAGTGAAGCATCGGAATCTAAAACTGGACTCACAGGAGAGGTTCAAATCGTAGATGTTAAAGTGTCAGTCCTCTTTTACTTAAGTCGGCATTGTGCCTTTTGTATTAAATTCCGATGCAATTTCAGTGTCTCATCGTCAATAAGAAGGTGCAAGGTATACAGTAAACCTGAAGTGAAGCATCGGAATCTAAAACTGGACTCACAGTGGAGGTTCAAATCAAAGAAAGTGAGAGTGTCAGTCCTCTTGTACTTACGTCGGCATTGTGCCATTTGTATTAAATTCGGATGCAATTTCTGTGTTTGATCGTCAATAAGAAGGTCCAAGGAATACAGTAAATCTGAAGTGAAACATCGGAATCTTAAACTGGACCCACAGGAGAGGTTCAAATCATAGAAAGTTAGAGCGTCACTCTGCTTGTACTTAAGTCGGTATTGTGCCTTTTGTATTAAATTCGGATGCAATTTCTGTGTTTCATCGTCAATAAGAAGGTCCAAGGGATACAGTAAACCTGAAGTGAAGCATCGAAATCTAAAACTGGACTCACAGGAGAAGTTCAAATCATAGAAAGTAAGAGTGTCAGTCCGCTTGTACTTAAGTCGGCATTGTTCGCTTTGTAATTATTTCCGATGCAATTTCTGTGTTTCATCGTCAATAAGAAGGTGCAAGGTATACAGTAAACCTGAAGTGAAGCATCGGAATCTAAAGCTGGACTCACAGGAGAGGTTCAAATCATAGAAAGTGAGAGTGTCAGTCCTCTTGTACTTAAGTCGGCATTGTGCATTTTGTCTTGAATTCCGATGCAATTTCTGTGTCTCATCGTCAATAAGAAGGTGCAAGGTATACAGTAAACCTGAAGTGAGGCATCGGAATCTAAAAGTGGACTCACAGGAGGGGTTAAATCATTGAAAATGAGAGTGTCAGTCCTCTTGTACTTAAGTCGGCATTGTGCCATGTGTATTAAATTCGGATGCAATTTCTGTGTTTCAACGTCAATAAGAAGCTCCAAGGAATGCAGTAAACCTGAAGTGAAGCATCGGAATCTAGAACTGGACTCACGGGAGAGGTTCAAATCATAGAAAGTGAGAGTGTCAGTCCTCTTTTAATGAAGTCGGCATTATGCCGTTTGTATTAAATTTGGATGCAATTTCTGTGTTTCATCGTCAATTAGAAGGTCCAAGGGATACAGTAAACCCGAAGTGAAGCATCGGAATCTAAAACTGGACTCACAGGGGCGGGTGTCAGTCCTCTTGTACTTAATTCGCCATACTGACTCTTGTATTAAATTCGGATGCAATTTCTGTGTTTCATCGTCAATAAGAGTGTGCAAGGTATACAGTAAACTTGAAGTCAAGCTTTGGAATCTAAAACTGGACTCACAGGTGAGGTTCAAATCATGGAAAGATAGTGTGTCAGTCTTCTTGTGCTTAAGTCGCCATTGTGCCTTTTGTATTAAATTCGGATGCAATTTCTGTGTTTCATCGTCAATAAGAAGGTCCAAGGGATACAGTAAACCCGACGTGAAGCATCGGAATCTAAAACTGGACTCACAGGAGAGGTTCAAATCATAGAAAGTTATAGTGTCAATCTTCTGGTATCTAAGTCGGTATTGTGACTTTTGTATTAAATTCGGATGCAATTTCTGTGCTTCATCGTCAATACGAAGGTCCAAGGGATACAGTAAACCTGAAGTGAAGCATCGGAATCTAAAACTGGGCTCACAGGAGAGATTCAAATCATAGATAGTAAGAGTGTCAGTCCTCTTGTACTTAAGTCGGCATTGTGCGTTTTAAATTTAATTCCGATGCAATTTCTCTGTTTCATCGTCAATAAGAAGGTGCAAGGTATACAGTAAACCTGAAGTGAAGCATCGGAATCTAAAACTGGACTCACAGGAGAGGTCCAAATCATAAAAAGTGAGATTGTCAGTCCTCTTGTACTTAATTCGGCATTGTGCCATTTGTATTAGATTCGGATGCAATTTCTGTGTTTCATCGTCAATAAGAAGGTCCAAGGGATACGGTAAACCTGAAGTGAAGCATCGGAATCCAAAACTGGACTCACAGAAGAGGTTCAAAACATTGAGAGTTAGAACGTTAGTTTGTCAGTCCTCTTGTACTTAAGTCGGTATTGTGCCTTTTGTATTAAATTCCGATGCAATTTCTTTGTTTCATCGTCAATAAGAAGGTCCAAGCGATACAGTAAACCTGAAGTGAAGCATCGGAATCTAAAACTGGACTCACAGGAGAAGTTCAAATCGTAGAAAGTGAGAGTGTCACTCCTCTTGTACTTAAGTCGTTATTGTGCCTGTTATATTAAATTCGGATGCAGTTTCTAAGTTTCATCGTCAATAAGAAGGTCCAAGGGATACAGTAAACCTGAAGTGAAGCATCGGAATCTAAAACTGGACTCACAGGAGAGGTTCAAATCATAGAAAGTGAGAGTGTCAGTCCTCTTGTACTTAAGTCGGCATTGTACCTTTTGTCTTAAATTCCGATGCAATTTCTGTGTCTCATCGTCAATAAGAAGGTGCAAGGTATACAGTAAACCTGAAGTGAAGCATTGGAATCCAAAACTGGACTCACAGGAGAGGTTCAAATCATAGAATGAGAGAGTGTCAGTCCTCTTGTACTTAAGTCGGCATTGTGCCATTTGTATTAAACTCGGATGCAATTTCTGTGTTTCATCGTAAATTAGAAGGTCCAAGGAATACAGTAAACCTGACGTGAAGCATCGGAATCTAAAACTGGACTCACAGGAGAGTTTCAAATCATAGAAAGTGAGAGTGTCAGTCCTCTTGTAATTAAGTCGGCATTATGTCATTTGTATATATTTCGGATTCAATTTCTGTGTTTCATCGTCAATAAGAAGGTCCAAGGGATACAGTAAACCTAAAGTGAAGCATCGGAATCTAAAACTGGACTCACACGAGAGGTTCAAATCATAGAAAGTGAGTGTGTCAGTCCTCTTGTACTTAAGTCGGCATTGTGCCTTTTGAATTTAAATCTGATGCAATCTCTGTGCTTCATCGTCAATAAGACCCTGTATTAAAATTCGGATGCAATATCTGTGTTTCATCGTCAATAAGAAGGTGCAAGGTATACAGTAAACCTGAAGTGAAGCATCGGAATCTAAAACTGGACTCAGAGGAGAGGTTCAAATCATACAAAGTTAGAATGTCATTCCTCTTGTACATAAGTCGTCATTGTGCCTTTTGTATTAAATTCGGATGCAATTTCTGTGTTTCATCGTCAATAAGAAGGTGCAAGATATACAGTAAACCTGATGTGAAGCATCGGAATCTAAAACTGGACTCACTGGAGAGGTTCAAATCGTAGAAAGTGAGAGTGTCAGTCCTCTAGTACTTAACTCGGCATTGTACCATTTGTATTAAATTCGGATGCAATTTCTGTGTTTCATCGTCAATAAGAAGGTCCAAGGGATACCGTAAACCTGAAGTGAAGCATCGGAATCTAAAACTGGACTCACAGGAGAGGTTCAAATCATAGAAAGTTAGAGTGTCACTCCTCTTCTACTTAAGTCGGTATTGCGCCTTTTGTATTAAATTCCGATGCAATTTCTGTGTTTCATCGTCAATAAGAAGGTCCAAGGGATACAGTAAACCTGAAGTGAAGCTTCGGAATCTAAAACTGGACTCACAGGAGAGGTTCAAATCATAGAATGTGAGAGTGTCAGTCCTCTTGTACTTAAGTCGGCATTGTGCCTTTTGAATTTAAATCCGATGCAATTTCTGTGTTTAATCGTCAATAAGAAGGACCAAGGAATACAGTAAACCTGAAGTGAAGCATCGGAATCTAAAACTGGACTCACAGGAGAGGTTCAAATCATAGAAAGTGAGAGTGTCAGTCCTCTTGTCCTTAAGTCGGCATTGTGCCTTTTGGCTTAAATTCCGATGCAATTTCTGTGTCTCATCGTCAATAAGACGGTGCAAGGTATACAGTAAACCCGAAGTGATGCATCGGAATCTAAAACTGGACTCACAGGTGAGGTTCAAATCATAGTTTGTGAGAGTGTCAGTCCTCTTGTACTTAAGTCGGCATTGTGCCTTTTGTCTTAAATTCCGAACGATTTCTGTGTCTCATCGTTAATAAGAAGGTGCAAGGTATACAGTGAACCTGAAGCGAAGCTTCGGAATCTAAAACTGGACCCACAGGGGAGGGTATCAGTCCTCTTGTACTTAAGTCGCCATTGTGCCTTTTGTATTAAATTCGGATGCAAGTTCTGTGTTTCATCGTCAATAAGAAGGTCCAAGGGATACAGTAAACCTGAAGTGAAGCATCGGAATCTGAAACTGGACTCACAGAAGGGATTCAAATCATAGAAAGTGAGAGTGTCAGACCTGTTTTACTTAAGTCGGCATTGTGTCTTTTGTATTAAATTCCGATGCAATTTCTGTGTCTCATCTTCAATAAGAAGGTGCAAGGTATACAGTAAACCAGAAGTGAAGCATCGGAATCTAAAACTGGACTCACAGGAGAGGATCAAATCATAGAAGGTGAGAGTGTCAGACCTCTTGTACTTAAGTCGGCATTGTGCCATCTGTATTAAATTCCGATGTAATTTCTGTGTTTCAACGTCAATAAGAAGGTCCAAGGAATACAGTAAACCTGAAGTGAAGCATCGGAATCTAGAACTGGACTCGCGGGAGAGGTTCAAATCATAGAAAGTGAGAGTGTCAGTCCTCTTGTAATGAAGTCGGCATTATGCCGTTTGTATTAAATTCGGATGCAAGTTCTGTGTTTCATCGTCAATAAGAAGGTCCAAGGGATACAGTAAACCTGAAGTGAAGCATCGGAATCTGAAACTGGACTCACAGGAGAGGATCAAATCATAGAAGGTGAGAGTGTCGGACCTCTTGTACTTAAGTCGGCATTGTGCCATGTGTATTAAATTCCGATGCAATTTCTGTGTTTCAACGTCAATAAGAAGGTCCAAGGTATACAGTAAACCTAAACTGAAGCTCGGAATCTAAGGCTGGACTCACAGGAGAAGTTCAAATCATAGAAAGTTAGAGACTCACTCCTCTTGTACTTAAGTGGGTATTGTGCGTTTTGTATTAAATTCGGATGCAATTTCTGTGTTTCATCGTCAATAAGAAGGTCCACGGGATACAGTAAAACTGAAGTCAATCATCGGAAACTAAAACTAAACTCACAGGAGAGGTTCAAATCATAGAAAGTTAGAGTGTCAGTCCTCTAGTACTTAAGTCGGCATTGTGCCCTTTCAATTTAATTCCCATGCAATATCAGTGTTTCATCGTCAATAAGAAGGTGCACGGTATACAGTAAACCTCAAGTGAAGCATCGGAATCTAAAACTGGACTCACAGGTGAGGATCAAATCATAGAAAGTGAGAGTGTCAGCCCTCTTGTACTTAAGTCGGCATTGTGCCATTTGTATTAAATTCGGATGCAATTTCTATGTTTCATCGTTAATAAGAAGGTCCAAGGGAGACAGTAAACCTGAAGTGAAGCATCGGAATCTAAAACTGGACTCACAGGAGAGGTACAAATCATAAAAAAGTGAGCGTGTCAGTCCTCTTGTACTTAAGTCGGTATTATGCCATTTGTATTAATTTCGGATGCAATTTCTGTGTTTCATCGTCAATAAGAAGGTGCAAGGTATACAGTAAACCTGAAGTGAAGCATCGGAATCTAAAACTGGACTCACAGGAGAGGTTCAAATCATGGAAAGTTAGAGTGTCAGTCTTCTTGTGCTTCAGTCGCCATTGTGCCTTTTGTATTAAATTCGGATGCAATTTCTGTGTTTCATCGTCAATAAGAAGGTCCAAGGGATACAGTTATCCCGAAGTGAAGCATCGGAATCTAAAACTGGACTCACAGAAGAGGTTCAAAACATAGAGAGTTAGAGAGTTAGCGTGTCAGTCCTCTTGTACTTAAGTCGGTTTTGAGCCGTTTGTATTAAATTCCGATGCAATTTCTTTGTTTCATCGTCAATAAGAAGGTCCAAGCGATACAGTAAACCTGAAGTGAAGCATCGGAATCTAAAACTGGACTCACAGGAGAAGTTCAAATCGTAGAAAGTGAGAGTGTCACTCCTCTTGCACTTACGTCGATATTGTGCCTTTTGTCTTAAATTCCGATGCAATTTCTGTGTCTCTTCGTCAATAAGAAGGTGCAAGGTATACAGTAAACCTGTAGTGAAGCATCGGAATCCAAAACTGGACTCACAGGAGAGGTTCAAATCATAGAATGAGAGAGTGTCAGTCCTCTTGTACTTAAGTCGGCATTGTGCCATTTGTATTACACTCGGATGTAATTTCTGTGTTTCATCGTCAATAAGAAGGTCCAAGGAATACAGTAAACCTGACGTGAAGCATCGGAATCTAAAACTGGACTCACAGGAGACGTTCAAATCATAGAAAGTGAGAGTGTCAGTCCTCTTGTAATTAAGTCGGCATTATGCCATTTGTATATACTTCGGATTCAATTTCTGTGTTTCATCGTCAATAAGTAGGTCCAAGGGATACAGTAAACCTGAAGTGAAGCATCGGAATCTAAAACTGGACTCACAGGAGAGGTTCAAATCATAGAAAGTGAGTGTGTCAGTCCTCTTGTACTTACGTCGGCATTGTGCCTTTTGAATTTAATACTGATGCAATCTCTGTGTTTCATCGTCAATAAGACGGTGCAAGGTATACAGTAAACCTGAAGTGAAGCATCGGAATCTAAAACTGGACTCACAGGAGAGGTTCAAATCATAGAAAGAGAGAGTGACAGTCCTCTTGTACTTAAGTCGGCATTGTGCCTTTTGTATTAAATTCCGATGCAATTTCTGTGTCTCAACGTCAATAAGAAGGTGCAAGGTATACAGTAAACCTGAAGTGAAGCATCGGAGTCTAAAACTGGACTCACAGGAGAGGTTCAAATCATACAAAGTTAGAATGTCAGTCCTCTTGTACATAAGTCGGCATTGTGCCTTTTGTATTAAATTTGGATGCAATTTCTGTGTTTGATCGTCAATAAGAAGGTGCAAGATATACAGTAAACCTGAAGTGAAGCATCGCAATCTAAAACTGGACTCACAGGAGAGGTTCAAATCGTAGAAAGTGAGAGTGTCAGTCCTCTAGTACTTAAGTCGGCATTGTACCATTTTTATTAAATTCGGATGCAATTTCTGTGTTTCATCGTCAATAAGAAGGTCCAAGGGATACAGTAAACCTGAAGTGAAGCATCGGAATCTAAAACTGGACTCACAGGAGAGGTTCAAATCATAGAAAGTGAGAGTGTCTGTCCTCTTGTCCTTAAGTCGGCATTGTGCATTTTGGTTTGAATTCCGATGCAATATCTGTGTCTCATCGTCAATAAGAAGGTGCAAGGTATACAGTAAACGTGAAGTGAAGCATCGGAATCTAACACTGGACTCACAGGAGAGGTTCAAATCATAGAATGTGAGAGTGTCAGTCCTCTTGTACTTAGGTCGGCATTGTGCCTTTTGTCTTAAATTCCGATGTAATTTATGTGTCTCATCGTCAATAAGAAGGTGCAAGGTATACAGTGAACGTGAAGTGAAGCATCGGAAACTAAAACTGGACTCACAGGGGTGGGGGTCAGTCCTCTTGTACTTAAGTCGCCATTTTGCCTTTTGTATTAAATTCGGATGCAATTTCTGTGTTTCATGGTCAATAAGAAGGTCCAAGTGATACAGTAAACCTGAAGTGAAGCATCGGAATCTAAAACTGGACTCACAGGAGAGATTCAAATCATAGAAAGTGAGCGTGTCAGTCCTCTTGTACTTATGTCGGTATTATGCCATTTGTATTAATTTCGGATGCAAATTCTGTGTTTCATCGTCAATAAGAAGGTGCAAGGTATACAGTAAACCTGATGTGAAGCTTCGGAATCTAAAACTGGACTCACAGGAGAGGTTCAAATCTTAGAATGTGAGAGTGTCAGTCCTCTTGTCCTTAAGTCGGCATTGTGCATTTTGGTTTGAATTCCGATGCAATATCTGTGTCTCATCGTCAATAAGGAGGTGCAAGGTATACAGTAAACGTGAAGTGAAGCATCGGAATCTAACACTGGACTCACAGGAGTGGTTCAAATCATAGAATGTGAGAGTGTCAGTCCTCTTGTACTTAAGTCGGCATTGTGCCTTTTGTCTTAAATTCCGATGTAATTTCTGTGTCTCATCGTCAATAAGAAGGTGCAAGGTATACAGTGAACGTGAAGTGAAGCATCGGAAACTAAAGCTGGACTCACAGGGGTGGGGGTCAGTCCTCTTGTACTTAAGTCGCCATTGTGCCTTTTGTATTAAATTCGGATGCAATTTCTGTGTTTCATCGTCAATAAGAAGGTCCAAGTGATACAGTAAACCTGAAGTGAAGCATCGGAATCTAAAACTGGACCCACAGGAGAGATTCAAATCATAGAAAGTGAGCGTGTCAGTCCTCTTGTACTTATGTCGGTATTATGCCATTTGTATTAATTTCGGATGCAATTTCTGTGTTTCATCGTCAATAAGAAGGTGCAAGGTATACAGTAAACCTGAAGTGAAGCATCGGAATCTAAAACTGGACTCACAGGAGAGGTTCAAATCATGGAAAGTTAGTGTGTCAGTCTACTTGTGCTTAAGTCGCCATTGTGCCTTTTGTATTAAATTCGGATATAATTTCTGTGTTTCATCGTCATTAAGAAGGTCCAAGGGATACAGTAAACCCGAAGTGAAGCATCGGAATCTAAAACTGGACTCACAGGAGAGGTTCTAATCATAGAAAGTTATAGTGTCAATCCTCTTGTATCTAAGTCGGTATTGTGCCATTTGTATTAAACTCGGATGCAATTTCTGTGTTTCATCATCAATAAGAAGGTCCAAGGAATACAATAAACCTGACGTGAAGCATCGGAATCTAAAACTGGACTCACAGGAGAGGTTCAAATCATAGAAAGTGAGAGTGTCAGTCCTCTTGTAATTAAGTCGGCATTATGCCATTTGTATATATTTCGGATTCAATTTCTGTGTTTCATCGTCAATAAGAAGGTCCAAGGGATACAGTAAACCTAAAGTGAAGCATCGGAATCTAAAACTGAACTCACAGGAGAGGTTCAAATCATAGAAAGTGAGTGTGTCAGTCCTCTTGTACTTAAGTCGCCATTGTGCCTTTTGAATTTAATTCTGATGCAATCTCTGTGTTTCATCGTCAATAAGACGGTTCAAGGTATACAGTAAACCTGAAGTGAAGCATCGGAATCTAAAACTGGACTCACAGGAGAGGTTCAAATCATAGAAAGTGAGAGTGTCAGTCCTCTTGTCCTTAAGTCGGCATTGTGCATATTGGTTTGAATTCCGATGCAATATCTGTGTCTCATCGTCAATAAGAAGGTGCAAGGTATACAGTAAACGTGAAGTGAAGCATCGGAATCTAACACTGGACTCACAGGAGAGGTTCAAATCATAGAATGTGAGAGTCTCAGTCCTCTTGTACTTAAGTCGGCATTGTGCCTTTTGTCTTAAATTCCGATGCAATTTCTGTGTCTCATCGTCAATAAGAAGGTGCAAGGTATACAGTGAACCTGAAGTGAAGCTTCGGAAACTAAAACTGGACTCACAGGGGAGGGGGTCAGTCCTCTTGTACTTAAGTCGGCATTGTGCCTTTTGTATTAAATTCCGATGCAATTTCTCTGTCTCATCGTCAATAAGAAGGTGCAAGGTATACAGTAAACCTGAAGTGAAGCATCAGAATCTAAAACTGGACTCACAGGAGAGGTTCAAATCATACAAAGTTAGAATGTCAGTCCTCTTGTACATAAGTCGGCATTGTGCCTTTTGTATTAAATTCGGATGCAATTTCTGTGTTTCATCGTCAATAAGAAGGTGCAAGATATACAGTAAACCTGATGTGAAGCATCGGAATCTAAAACTGGACTCACAGGAGAGGTTCAATTCGTAGAAAGTGAGAGTGTCAGTCCTCTAGTACTTAAGTCGGCATTGTACCATTTGTATTAAATTCGGATGCAATTTCTGTGTTTCATCGTCAATAAGAAGGCCCAAGGGATACAGTAATCCTGAAGTGAAGCATTGGAATCTAAAACTGGACTCACAGGAGAGGTTCAAATTATAGAAAGTTAGAGTGTCACTCCTCTTCTACTTAAGTCGGTATTGTGCCTTTTTTATTAAATTCCGATGCAATTTCTGTGTTTCATCGTCAATACGAAGGTGCAAGGTATACAGTAAACCTGAAGTGAAGCTTCGGAATCTAAAACTGGACTCACAGGAGAGGTTCAAATCATAGAATGTGAGAGTGTCAGTCCTCTTGTACTTAAATCGGCATTGCGCCTTTTGAATTTTAATCCGATGCAATATCTGTGTTTCATCGTCAATAAGAAGGACCAAGGATTACAGTAAACCTGAAGTGAAGCATCGGAATCTAAAACTGGACTCACAGGAGAGGTTCAAATCATAGAAAGTGAGAGTGTCAGTCCTCTTGTCCTTAAGTCGGCATTGTGCCTTTTGGCTTAAATTCCGATGCAATTTCTGTGTCTCATCGTCAATAAGACGGTGCAAGGTATACAGTAAACCTGAAGTGATGCATCGGAATCTAAAACTGGACTCACAGGAGAGGTTCAAATCATAGTTTGTGAGAGTGTCAGTCCTCTTGTACTTAAGTCGGCATTGTGCCTTTTGTCTTAAATTCCGATGCAATTTCTGTGTCTCATCGTTAATAAGAAGGTGCAAGGTATACAGTGAACCTGAAGCGAAGCTTCGGAATCAAAAACTGGACCCACAGGGGAGGGTATCAGTCCTCTTGTACTTAAGTCGCCATTGTGCCTTTTGTATTAAATTCGGATGAAATTTCTGTGTTTCATCGTCAATAAGAAGGACCAAGGGATACAGCAAACCTGAAGTGAAGCATCGGAATCTGAAACTGGACTCACCGGAGGGATTCAAATCATAGAAAGTGAGAGTGTCAGTCCTCTTTCACTTAAGTCGGCAATGTGCTTTTGTATTAAATTCGGATGCAATTTCTGTGTCTCATCGTCAACAAGAAGGTGCAAGGTATACAGTAAACCAGAAGTGAAGCATCTGAATCTAAAACTGGACTCACAGAAGAGGTTCAAATCATAGAAGGTGAGAGTGTCAGTCCTCTTGTACTTAAGTCGGCATTGTGCCATGTGTACTAAATACGGATGCAATTTCTGTGTTTCAACGTCAATAAGAAGGTCCATGGAATACAGTAAACCTGAAGTGAAGCATCGGAATCTAGAACTGGACTCACGGGAGAAGTTCAAATCATAGACAGTGAGAGTGTCAGTCCTCTTGTAATGAAGTCGGCATTATGCCGTTTGTATTAAATTCGGATGCAATTTCTGTGTTTCATCGTCAATTAGAAGGTCCAAGGGATACAGTAAACCTGAAGTGAAGCATCGGAATCTAAAACAGGACTCACAGGGAAGGGTGTCAGTCCTCTTGTACTTAATTCGCCATATTGCCTCTTGTATTAAATTCGGATGCAATTTCTGTGTTTCATCGTCAATAAGAAGGTGCAAGGTATACAGTAAACCTGAAGTGAAGCTTCGAAATCTAAAACTGGACTCACAGGTGAGGTTCAAATCATAGAAAGTGAGAGTGTCAGTCCTCTTGTACTTATGTCGGCATTGTGCCATTTGTATTAAATTCGGATGCAATTTCTGTGTTTCATCGTCATTAATAAGGTGCAATGGATACAGAAAGCCTGAAGTGAAGCATCGGAATGTAAAACTGGACTCACAGGAGAGGTTCAAATCATAGAAAGTGAGAGTGTCAGTCCTCTTGTAATGAAGTCGGCATTATGCCATTTCTATTAAATTCGGATGCAATTTCTGTGTTTCATCGTCAATAAGAAGGTGCAAGGTATACAGTAAACCTGAAGTGAAGCATCGGAATCTAAAGCTGGACTCACGGGAGAAATTCAAATCATAGAAAGTCAGAGTGTCAGTCCTCTTGTACTTAAGTCCGCATTGTGCCCTTTGAATTTAATTCCGATGCAATTTCCGTGTTCCATCGTCAATAAGAAGGTGCAAGGTATACAGTAAACCTGAAGTGAAGCATCGGAATCTAAAACTGGACTCACTTGTGAGGATCAAATCATAGAATGTGAGAGTGTCAGTCCTCTTGTACTTAAGTCGGCATTGTGCCATTTGTATAAAATTCGGATGCAATTTCTGTGTTTCATCGTCAATAAGAAGGTCTAATGGATACAGAAAGCCTGAAGTGAAGCATCGGAATCTAAAACTGGACTCACAGGAGAGGTTCAAATCATAGAAAGTGAGAGTGTCAGTCCTCTTGTAAATAAGTCGGCATTATGCCATTTGTATTAAATTCGGATGCAATTTCTGTGTTTCATCGTCAATAAGAAGGTGCATGGTATAAAGTAAACCTGAAGTGAAGCATCGGAATCTAAAGCTGGACTCACAGGAGAAGTTCAAATCATAGAAAATTAGAGACTCACTCCTCTTGTACTTAAGTGGGTATTGTGCCTTTTGTATTAAATTCGGATGCAATTTCTGTGTTTCATCGTCAATAAGAAGGTCCACGGGATACAGTAAAACTGAAGGGAATCATCGGAATCTAAAACTAAACTCACAGGAGAGGTTCAAATCATAGAAAGTCAGAGTGTCAGTCCTCTTGTACTTAAGTCCGCATTGTGCCCTTTGAATTTAATTCCGATGCAATTTCAGTGTTTCATCGTCAATAAGAAGGTGCAAGGTATACAGTAAACCTGAAGTGAAGCTTCGGAATCTAAAACTGGACTCACAGGTGAGGATCAAATCATAGAATGTGAGAGTGTCAGTCCTCTTGTACTTAAGACGGCATTGTGCCATTTGTATTAAATTCGGATGCAATTTCTATGTTTCATCGTCAATAAGAAGGTCCAAGGGATACAGTAAACCTGAAGTGAAGCATCGGAATCTAAAACTGGACTCACAGGAGAGGTTCAAATCATAGAAAGTGAGCGTGTCAGTCCTCTTGTACTTAAGTCGGTATTATGCCATTTGTATTAATTTCGGATGCAATTTCTGTGTTTCATCGTCAATAAGAAGGTGCATGGTATAAAGTAAACCTGAAGTGAAGCATCGGAATCTAAAGCTGGACTCACAGGAGAAGTTCAAATCATAGAAAATTAGAGACTCACTCCTCTTGTACTTAAGTGGGTATTGTGCCTTTTGTATTAAATTCGGATGCAATTTCTGTGTTTCATCGTCAATAAGAAGGTCCACGGGATACAGTAAAACTGAAGAGAATCATCGGAATCTAAAACTAAACTCACAGGAGAGGTTCAAATCATAGAAAGTCAGAGTGTCAGTCCTCTTGTACTTAAGTCCGCATTGTGCCCTTTGAATTTAATTCCGATGCAATTTCAGTGTTTCATCGTCAATAAGAAGGTGCAAGGTATACAGTAAACCTGAAGTGAAGCATCGGAATCTAAAACTGGACTCACAGGAGAGGTTCAAATCATGGAAAGTTAGAGTGTCAGTCTTCTTGTGCTTCAGTCGCCATTGTGCCTTTTGTATTAAATTCGGATGCTATTTCTGTGTTTCATCGTCAATAAGAAGGTCCAAGGGATAGAGTAAACCCGAAGTGGAGCATCGGAATCTAAAACTGGACTCACAGGACAGGTTCAGATCATAGATAGTTAGAGTGTCAGTCCTCTTGTACTTATGTCGGCATTGTGCGTTTTGAATTTAATTCCGATGCAATTTCTCTGTTTCATCGTCAATAAGAAGGTGCAAGGTATACAGTAAACCTGAAGTGAAGCATCGGAATCTAAAATTGGACTCACAGAAGAGGTTCAAATCATAGAAAGTGAGCGTGTCAGTCCTCTTGTACTTAAGTCGGTATTATGCCATTTGTATTCAATTCGGATGCAATTTCTGTGTTTCATCGTCAATAAGAAGGTGCAAGGTATAGAGTAAACCTGAACTGAAGCTTCGGAATCTAAAACTGGACCCACAGGTGAGGTTCAAATCATAGAAAGTGAGAGTGTCAGTCCTCTTGTACTTAAGTCAGCATTGTGCCATTTGTATTAAATTCGGATGCAATTTCTGTGTTTCATCGTCAATAAGAAGGTCCAATGGATACAGAAAGCCTGAAGTGAAGCATCGGAATCTAAAACTGGACTCACTGGAGAGGTTCAAATCATAGAAAGTGAGAGTGTCAGACCTCTGGTAATTAATTCGGCATTATGCCATTTGTATTAAATTCGGATGCAATTTCTGTGTTTCATCGTCAATAAGAAGGTGCAAGGTATACAGTCAACCTGAAGTGAAGCATCGGAATCTAAAGCTGGACTCACAGGAGAAGTTTAAATCTTAGAAAGTTAGAGACTCACTCCTCTTGTACTTAAGTGGGTATTGTGCCTTTTGTATTAAATTCGGATGCAATTTCTGTGTTTCGTAGTCAATAAGAAGGTCCACGGGATACAGTAAAACTGAAGGGAATCATCGGAATCTAAAACTAAACTCACAGGAGAGGTTCAAATCATAGAAAGTCAGAGTGTCAGTCCTCTTGTACTTAAGTCCGCATTGTGCCCTTTGAATTTAATTCCGATGCAATTTCAGTGTTTCATCGTCAATAAGAAGGTGCAAGGTATACAGTAATCCTGAAGTGAAGCATCGGAATCTAAAACTGGACTCACAGGTGAGGATCAAATCATAGAATGTGAGAGTGTCAGTCCTCTTGTACTTAAGTCGGAATTGTGCCATTTGTATTAAATTCGGATGCAATTTCTGTGTTTCATCGTCAATAAGAAGGTCCAATGGATACAGAAAGCCTGAAGTGAAGCATCGGTATTTAAAACTGGACTCACAGGAGAGGTTCAAATCATAGAAAGTTAGAGTGTCAGCCCTCTTGTACTTAAGTCGGCATTGTGCCATTTGTATTAAATTCGGATGCAATTTCTATGTTTCATCGTCAATAAGAAGGTGCAAGGTATACAGTAAACCTGAAGTGAAGCATCGGAATCTAAAACTGGACTCACAGGAGAGGTTCAAATCATGGAAAGTTAGAGTGTCAGTCTTCTTGTGCTTCAGTCGCCATTGTGCCTTTTGTATTAAATTCGGATGCTATTTCTGTGTTTCATCGTCAATAAGAAGGTCCAAGGGATACAGTAAACCCGAAGTGGAGCATCGGAATCTAAAACTGGACTCACAGGACAGGTTCAGATCATAGATAGTTAGAGTGTCAGTCCTCTTGTACTTAAGTCGGCATTGTGCGTTTTGAATTTAATTCCGATGCAATTTCTCTGTTTCATCGTCAATAAGAAGGTGCAAGGTATACAGTAAACCTGAAGTGAAGCATCGGAATCTAAAATTGGACTCACAGAAGAGGTTCAAATCATAGAAAGTGAGCGTGTCAGTCCTCTTGTACTTAAGTCGGTATTATGCCATTTGTATTCAATTCGGATGCAATTTCTGTGTTTCATCGTCAATAAGAAGGTGCAAGGTATAGAGTAAACCTGAACTGAAGCTTCGGAATCTAAAACTGGACCCACAGGTGAGGTTCAAATCATAGAAAGTGAGAGTGTCAGTCCTCTTGTACTTAAGTCAGCATTGTGCCATTTGTATTAAATTCGGATGCAATTTCTGTGTTTCATCGTCAATAAGAAGGTCCAATGGATACAGAAAGCCTGAAGTGAAGCATCGGAATCTAAAACTGGACTAACTGGAGAGGTTCAAATCATAGAAAGTGAGAGTGTCAGACCTCTTGTAATTAATTCGGCATTATGCCATTTGTATTAAATTCGGATGCAATTTCTGTGTTTCATCGTCAATAAGAAGGTGCAAGGTATACAGTAAACCTGAAGTGAAGCATCGGAACCTAAAGCTGGACTCACAGGAGAAGTTTAAATCTTAGAAAGTTAGAGACTCACTCCTCTTGTACTTAAGTGGGTATTGTGTCTTTTGTATTAAATTCGGATGCAATTTCTGTGTTTCGTCGTCAATAAGAAGGTCCACGGGATACAGTAAAACTGAAGGGAATCATCGGAATCTATAACTAAACTCACAGGAGAGGTTCAAATCATAGAAAGTCAGAGTGTCAGTCCTCTTGTACTTAAGTCCGCATTGTGCCTTTGAATTTAATTCCGATGCAATTTCAGTGTTTCATCGTCAATAAGAAGGTGCAAGGTATACAGTAATCCTGAAGTGAAGCATCGGAATCTAAAACTGGACTCACAGGTGAGGATCAAATCATAGAATGTGAGAGTGTCAGTCCTCTTGTACTTAAGTCGGAATTGTGCCATTTGTATTAAATTCGGATGCAATTTCTGTGTTTCATCGTCAATAAGAAGGTCCAATGGATACAGAAAGCCTGAAGTGGAGCATCGGTATTTAAAACTGGACTCACAGGAGAGGTTAAAATCATAGAAAGTGAGAGTGTCAGCCCTCTTGTACTTATGTCGGCATTGTGCCATTTGTATTAAATTCGGATGCAATTTCTATGTTTCATCATTAATAAGAAGGTCCAAGGGATACAGTAAACCTGAAGTGAAGCATCGGAATCTAAAACTTGACTCACAGGAGAGGTTCAAATCATAGAAAGTGAGCGTGACAGTCCTCTTGTACTTAAGTCGGTATTATGCCATTTGTATTAATTTAGAATGCAATTTCTGTGTTTCATCGTCAATAAGAAGGTGCAAGGTATACAGTAAACCTGAAGTGAAGCATCGGAATCTCAAACTGGACTCACAGGAGAGGTTCAAATCATGGAAAGTTAGAGTGTCAGTCTTCTTGTGCTTCAGTCGCCATTGTGCCTTTTGTATTAAATTCGGATGCAATTTCTGTGTTTCATCGTCAATAAGAAGGTCCAAGGGATACAGTAAACCCGAAGTGAAGCATCGGAATCTAAAACTGGACTCACAGGAGAGGTTCAAATCATAGATAGTTAGAGTGTCAGTCCTCTTGTACTTAAGTCGGCATTGTGCGTTTTGAATTTAATTCCGATGCAATTTCTCTGTTTCATCGTCAATAAGAAGGTGCAAGGTATACAGTAAACCTGAAGTGAAGCATCGGAATCTAAAATTGGACTCACAGGAGAGGTCCAAATCATAAAAAGTGAGAGTGTCAGTCCTCTTGTACTTAATTCGGCATTGTGCCATTTGTATTAAATTCGGATGCAATTTCTGTGTTTCATCGTCAATACGAAGGTCCAAGGGATACAGTAAACCGGAAGTGAAGCATCGGAATCTAAAACTGGACTCAAAGGATAGGTTCAAATCATAGAAAGTGAGAGTGTCAGGCCTCTTGTACTTAAGTCGGCATTGTACCTTTTGTCTTAAATTCCGATGCAATTTCTGTGTCTCATCGTCAATAAGAAGGTGCAAGGTATACAGTACACCTGAAGTGAAGCATCGGAATCCAAAACTGGACTCACAGGACAGGTTCAAATCATAGAATGAGAGAGTGTCAGTCCTCTTGTACTTAAGTCGGCATTGTGCCATTTGTATTAAACTCGGATGCAATTTCTGTGTTTCATCGTCAATAAGAAGATCCAAGGAATACAGTAAACCTGACGTGAAGCATCGGAATCTAAAGCTGGACTCACAGGAGAGGTTCAAATCATAGAAAGTGAGAGTGTCAGTAATCTTGTAATTAAGTCGGCTTTATGCCATTTGTATATATTTCGGATTCAATGTCTGTGTTTCATCGTCAACAAGAAGGTCCAAGGGATACAGTAAACCTAAAGTGAAGCATCGGAATCTAAAACTGTACTCACAGGAGAGGTTCAAATTATAGAAAGTGATTGTGTCAGTCCTCTTGTACTTAAGTCGGCATTGTGCCTTTAGAATTTAATTCTGATGCAATCTCTGTGTTTCATCGTCAATAAGACGGTTCAAGGTATACAGTAAACCTGAAGGGAAGCATCGGAATCTAAAACTGGACTCACAGGAGAGGTTCAAATCATAGAAAGTGAGAGTGTCAGTCCTCTTGTCCTTAAGTCGGCATTGTGCATTTTTGTTTGAATTCCGATGCAATATCTGTGTCTCATCGTCAATAAGAAGGTGCAAGGTATAGAGTAAACGTGAAGTGAAGCATCGGAATCTAACACTGGACTCACAGGAGAGGTTCAAATCATAGAATGTGAGAGTGTCAGTCCTCTTGTACTTAAGTCGGCATTGTGCCTTTTGTCTTACATTCCGATGCAATTTCTGTGTCTCATCGTCAATAAGAAGGTGCAAGGTATACAGTGAACCTGAAGTGAAGCTTCGGAAACTAAAACTGGACTCACAGGGGAGGGGGTCAGTCCTCTTGTACTTAAGTCGCCATTGTGCCTTTTGTATTAAATTCGGATGCAATTTCTGTGTTTCATCGTCAATAAGAAGGTCCAAGGGATACAGTAAACCTGAAGTGAAGCGTCGGAATCTAAAACTGGACTCACAGGAGAGTTTCAAATCATAGAAATTTAGAGAGTCAGCCCTCTTGTACTTAAGACGGCATTGTGCCTTTTGTATTATATTCGGATGCAAACTCTGTGTTTCATCGTCAATAAGAAGGTCAAAGTGATACAGTAATCCTGAGGTGAAGCATCGGAATCTAAAACTGGACTCACAGGAGAGGTTCAAATCATAGAAAGTGAGAGTGTCAGTCCTCTTATACTTAAGTCGGCATTGTGCCTTTTGAATTTAAATCCGATGCAATTTCTGTGTTTCATCGTCAATAAGAAGGACCAAGGAATACAGTAAACCTGAAGTGAAGCATCGGAATCTAAAACTGGACTCACAGGAGAGGTTCAAATCATAGAAAGTGAGAGTGTCAGTCCTCTTGTCCTTAAGTCGGCATTGTGCCTTTTGGCTTAAATTCCGATGCAATTTCTGTGTCTCATCGTCAATAAGACGGTGCAAGGTATACAGTAAACCTGAAGTGATGCATCGGAATCTAAAACTGGACTCACAGGAGAGGTTCAAATCATAGCTTGTGAGAGTGTCAGTCTTCTTGTACTTAAGTCGGCATTGTGCCTTTTGTCTTAAATTCCGATGCAATTTCTGTGTCTCATCGTTAATAAGATGGTGCAAGGTATACAGTGAACCTGAAGCGAAGCTTCGGAATCTAAGACTGGGAAAACAGGGGAGGGTATCAGTCCTCTTGTACTTAAGTCGCCATTGTGCCTTTTGTATTAAATTCGGATGCAATTTCTGTGTTTCATCGTCAATAAGAAGGTCCAAGGGATACAGTAAACCTGAAGTGAAGCATCGGAATCTGAAACTGGACTCACAGGAGAGGTTCAAATCATAGAAAGTGAGAGTGTCAGTCCTCTTTTACTTAAGTCGGCATGGTGTCTTTTGTATTAAATTCCAATGCAATTTCTGTGTCTCATCGTCAATAAGAAGGTGCAAGGTTTACAGTAAACCAGAAGTGAAGCATCGGAATCTAAAACTGCACTCACAGGAGAGGTTCAAATCATAGAAGGTGAGAGTGTCAGTCCTCTTGTACTTAAGTCGGCATTGTGCCATGTGTATTAAATTCGAATGCAATTTCTGTGTTTCAACGTCAACAAGAAGGTCCAAGGAATACAGTAAACCTTAAGTGAAGCATCGGAATCTAGAACTGGACTCACGGGAGAGGTTCAAATCATAGAAAGTGAGAGAGTCAGTCCTCTTGTAATGAAGTCGGCATTTTGACGTTTGTATTAAATTCGGATGCAATTTCTGTGTTTCATCGTCAATTAGAAGGTCCAAGGGATACAGTAAACCTGAAGTGAAGCATCGGAATCTAAAACTGGACTCACAGGGGAGGGGTCAGTCCTCTTGTACTTAATCCGCCATATTGCCTCTTGTATTAATTTCGAATGCAATTTCTGTGTTTCATCGTCAATAAGAAGGTGCAAGGGATACAGTAAACCTGAAGTGAAGCATCGGAATCTAAAACTGGACTCACAGGAGGGGTTCAAATCATAGAAAGTGAGTGTGTCAGTCCTCCTGCACTTAAGTCGGCATTGTGCCCTTTGAATTTAATTCCGATGCAATTTCAGTGTTTCATCGTCAATAAGAAGGTGCACGGTATACAGTGAACCTGAAGTGAAGCATCGGAATCTGAAACTGGACTCACTGGAGAGGTTCAAATCATAGAAAGTGAGAGTGTCAGCCCTCTTGTACTTAAGTCGGCATTGTGCCATTTGTATTAAATTCGGATGCAATTTCTATGTTTCATCGTCAATAAGATGGTCCAAGGGATACAGTAAACCTGAAGTGAAGCATCGGAATCTAAAACTGGACTCACAGGAGAGGTTCAAATCATAGAAGGTGAGAGTGTCAGTCCTCTTTTACTTAAGACGGCATTGTGCCATTTGTATTAAATTCGGATGCAATTTCTGTGTTTCATCGTCAATAAGATGGTCCAATGGATGCAGAAAGCCTGAAGCGATGCGTCGGAATCTAAAAAAACTGGACTAACAGGAGAGGTTCATATCATAGAAAGTTAGAGTGTCTGTCCCCTTGTAATTAAGTCGGCATTATGCCATTTGCATTAAATTCGGATGCAATTTCTGTGTTTCATCGTCGATAAGAAGGTGCAAGGTATACAGTAAACCTGAAGTGAAGCATCGGAGTCTAAAACTGGACTCACAGGAGAAGTTCAAATCATAGAAAGTTAGAGACTCACTTCTGTTGTACTCAAGTCGGTATTGTGCTTTTGTATCAGATTCGGATGCAATTTCTGTGTTTCTTCGTCATTAAGAAGGTGCAATTTATACAGTAAACCTAAAGTGAAGCATCGGAATCCAAAACTGGACTCACAGATGAGGTTCAAATCATAGAAAGTGAGAGTGTCAGTCCTCTTGTACTTAAGTCGGCATTGTGCCTTTTGTATTATATTCCGATGCAATTTCTGTGTCTCATCGTCAATTAGAAGGTGCAAGGTATACAGTAAACCTGAAGTGAAGCATCGGAATCTAAAACTGGACTCACTGGAGAGGTTCAAATCATAGAAAGTGAGAGTGTCAGTCCTCTTGTACTTAAGTCGGCATTGTGCCTTTTGTATTAAATTCCGATGCAATTTCTGTGTCTCATCGTCAATAAGAAGGTGCAAGGTATACAGTAAACCTGAAGTGAAGCATCGGAATCCTAAACTGGATTCACAGAAGAGGTTCAAATCATAGAATGTGAGAGTGCCAGTCCTCTTGTACTTAAGTCGGCATTGTGCCTTTTGAATTTAAATCCGATGCAATTTCTGTGTTTCATCGTCAATAAGAAGGACCAAGGAATACAGTAAACCTGAAGTGAAGCATCGGAATCTAAAACTGGACTCACAGGAGAGGTTCAAATCATAGAAAGTGAGAGTGTCAGTCCTCTTGTCCTTAAGTCGGCATTGTGCCTTTTGGCTTAAATTCCGATGCAATTTCTGTGTCTCATCGTCAATAAGAAGGTGCAAGGTATACAGTAAACCTGAAGTGATGCATCGGAATCTAAAACTGGACTCACAGGAGAGGTTCAAATCATAGTTTGTGAGAGTGTCAGTCCTCTTGTACTGAAGTCGGCATTGTGCCTTTTGTCTTAAATTCCGATGCAATTTCTGTGTCTCATCGTTAATAAGAAGGTGCAAGGTATACAGTGAACCTGAAGTGAAGCTTCGGAATCTAAAACTGGACTCACAGGTGAGGTTCAAATCATAGAAAGTGAGAGTGTCAGTCCTCTTGTACTTAAGTCGGCATTGTGCCATTTGTATTTAATTCGGGTGCAATTTCTGTGTTTCATCGTCAATAAGATGGTCCAATGGATGCAGAAAGCCTGAAGCGATGCGTCGGAATCTAAAACTGGACTAACAGGAGAAGTTCAAATCATAGAAAGTTAGAGTGTCAGTCTCCTTGTAATTAAGTCGGCATTATGCCATTTGCATTAAATTCGGATGCAATTTCTGTGTTTCATCGTCAATAAGAAGGTGCAAGGTATACAGTAAAACTGAAGTGAAGCATCGGAATCTAAAACTGGACTCACAGGAGAAGTTCAAATCATAGAAAGTTAGAGACACACTTCTGTTGTACTCAAGTCAGTATTGTGCTTTTGTATCAAATTCGGATGCAATTTCTGTGTTTCTTCGTCATTAAGAAGGTGCAAGGTATACAGTAAACCTGAAGTGAAGCATCGGAATCTAAAACTGGACTCACAGGTGAGGTTCAAATCATAGAAAGTGAGAGTGTCAGTCCTCTTGTACTTAAGTCGGCATTGTGCCTTTTGTATTAAATTCCGATGCAATTTCTGTGTCTCATCGTTAATAAGAAGGTGCAAGGTATACAGTGAACCTGAAGTGAAGCTTCGGAATCTAAAACTGGACCCACAGGGGAGGGCATCAGTCCTCTTGTACTTAAGTCGCCATTGTGCCTTTTGTATTAAATTCGGATGCAATTTCTGTGTTTCATCGTCAATAAGAAGGACCATGGGATACAGAAAACCTGAAGTGAGCATCGGAATCTGAAACTGGACTCACAGGAGGGATTCAAATCATAGAAAGTGAGAGTGTCAGTCCTCTTTTACTTAAGTCGGCATTGTGCCTTTTGCATTAAATTCCGATGCAATTTCTGTGTCTCATCGTCAATATGAAGGTGCAAGGTATACAGTAAAACTGAAGTGAAGCATCGGAATCAAAAACTGGACTCACAGGAGAGGTTCAAATCATAGAAAGTGAGAGTGTCAATCCTCTAGTACTTAAGTCGGCATTGTGCCATTTGTATTAAATTCGGATGCAATTTCTGTGTTTCATCGTCAATAAGAAGGTCCAAGGGATACAGTAAACCGGAAGTGAAGCATCGGAATCTAAAACTGGACTCAAAGGATAGGTTCAAATCATAGAAAGTGAGAGTGTCAGTCCTCTTGTACTTAAGTCGGCATTGTACCTTTTGTCTTAAATTCCGATGCAATTTCTGTGTCTCATCGTCAATAAGAAGGTGCAAGGTATACAGTAAACCCGAAGTGAAGCATCGATATCCAAAACTCGACTCACAGGAGAGGTTCAAATCATAGAATGAGAGAGTGTCAGTCCTCTTGAACTTAAGTCGGCATTGTGACATTTGTATTAAACTCGGATGCAATTTCTGTGTTTCATCGTCAATAAGAAGATCCAAGGAATACAGTAAACCTGACGTGAAGCATCGGAATCTAAAACTGGACTCACAGGAGAGGTTCAAATCATAGAATGTGAGAGTGTCAGTAATCTTGTAATTAAGTCGGCATTATGCCATTTGTATATATTTCGGATTCAATTTCTGTGTTTCAGCGTCAATAAGAAGGTCCAAGGGATACAGTAAACCTAAAGTGAAGCATCGGAATCTAAAACTGGACTCACAGGAGAGGTTCAAATCATAGAAAGTGATTGTGTCAGTCCTCTTGTACTTAAGTCGGCATTGTGCCTTTTGTCTTAAATTCCGATGCAATTTCTGTGTCTCATCGTCAATAAGAAGGTCCAAGGGATACAGTAAACCTGAAGTGAAGCTTCGGAATCTAAAACTGGACTCACAGGAGAGGTTCAAATCATAGAATGTGAGAGTGTCAGTCCTCTTATACTTAAGTCGGCATTGTGCCTTTTGAATTTAAATCCGATGCAATTTCAGTGTTTCATCGTCAATAAGAAGGACCAAGGAATACAGTAAACCTGAAGTGAAGCATCGGAATCTAAAACTGGACTCACAGGAGAGGTTCAAATCATAGAAAGTGAGAGTGTCAGTCCTCTTGTCCTTATGTCGGCATTGTGCCTTTTGGCTTAAATTCCGATGCAATTTCTGTGTCTCATAGTCAATAAGACGGTGCAAGGTATACAGTAAACCTGAAGTGATGCATCGGAATCTAAAACTGGACTCACAGGAGAGGTTCAAATCATAGTTTGTGAGAGTGTCAGTCCTCTTGTGCTTAAGTCGGCATTGTGCCTTTTGTCTTAAATTCCGATGCAATTTCTGTGTCTCATCGTTAATAAGAAGGTGCAAGGTATACAGTGAACCTGAAGCGAAGCTTCGGAATCTAAAACTGGACCAAACGGGGAGGGTATCAGTCCTCTTGTTCTTAAGTCGCCATTGTGCCTTTTGTATTAAATTCGGATGCAATTTCTGTGTTTCATCGTCAATAAGAAGGTCCAAGGAATACAGTAAACCTGAAGTGAAGCATCGGAATCTAAAACTGGACTCACAGGGGAGGGTGTCAGTCCTCTTGTACTTAATTCGCCATATTGCCTCTTGTATTAAATTCGGATGCAATTTCTGTGTTTCATCGTCAATAAGAAGGTGCAAGGGAAACAGTAAACCTGAAGTGAAGCATCGGAATCTAAAACTGGACTCACTGGAGAGGTTCAAATCATAGAAAGTGAGAGTGTCAGCCCTCTTGTACTTAAGTCGGCATTCTGCCATTTGTATTAAATTCGGATGCAATTTCTATGTTTCATCGTCAATAAGAAGGTCCAAGGAATACAGTAAACCTGAAGTGAAGCATCGGAATCTAAAACTGGACTCACAGGAGAGGTTCAAATCATAGAAAGTGAGCGTGTCAGTCCTCTTGTATTTAAGTCGGTATTATGCCATTTGCATTAATTTCGGATGCAATTTCTGTGTTTCATCGTCAATAAGAAGGTGCAAGGTATACAGTAAACCTGAAGTAAAGCATCGGAATCTGAAACTGGACTCACAGGAAGGATTCAAATCATAGAAAGTGAGAGTGTCAGCCCTCTTTTACTAAAGTCGGCATTGTGTCTTTTGTATTAAATTCCAATGCAATTTCTATGTCTCATCGTCAATAAGAAGGTGCAAGGTTTACAGTAAATCAGAAGTGAAGCATCGGAATCTAAAACTGCACTTACAGGAGAGGTTCAAATCATAGAAGGTGAGAGTGTCAGTCCTCTTGTACTTAAGTCGGCATTGTGCCATGTGTATTAAATTCGGATGCAATTTCTGTGTTTCAACGTCAATAAGAAGGTCCAAGGAATACAGTAAACCTGAAGTGAAGCATCGGAATCTAGAACTGGACTCACGGGAGAGGTTCAAATCATAGAAAGTGAGAGTGTCAGTCCTCTTGTAATGAAGTCGGCATTTTGCCGGTTGTATTAAATTCGGATGCAATTTCTGTGTTTCATCGTCAATTAGAAGGTCCAAGGGATACAGTAAACCTGAAGTGAAGCATCGGAATCTAAAACTGGACTCACAGGGGAGGGTGTCAGTCCTCTTGTACTTAATTCGCCATATTGCCTCTTGTATTAAATTCGGATGCAATTTCTGTGTTTCATCGTCAATAAGAAGGTGCAAGGGAAACAGTAAACCTGAAGTGAAGCATCGGAATCTAAAACTGGACTCACAGGGGGGGTTCAAATCATAGAAAGTGAGTGTGTCAGTCCTCCTGTACTTAAGTCGGCATTGTGCCCTTTGAATTTAATTCCGATGCAATGTCAGTGTTTCACCGTCAATAAGAAGGTGCACGGTATACAGTAAACCTGAAGTGAAGCATCGGAATCTAAAACTGGACTCACTGGAGAGGTTCAAATCATAGAATGTGAGAGTGTCAGTAATCTTGTAATTAAGTCGGCATTATGCCATTTGTATATATTTCGGATTCAATTTCTGTGTTTCAGCGTCAATAAGAAGGTCCAAGGGATACAGTAAACCTAAAGTGAAGCATCGGAATCTAAAACTGGACTCACAGGAGAGGTTCAAATCATAGAAAGTGATTGTGTCAGTCCTCTTGTACTTAAGTCGGCATTGTGCCTTTTGTCTTAAATTCCGATGCAATTTCTGTGTCTCATCGTCAATAAGAAGGTCCAAGGGATACAGTAAACCTGAAGTGAAGCTTCGGAATCTAAAACTGGACTCACAGGAGAGGTTCAAATCATAGAAAGTGAGAGTGTCAATCCTCTAGTACTTAAGTCGGCATTGTGCCATTTGTATTAAATTCGGATGCAATTTCTGTGTTTCATCGTCAATAAGAAGGTCCAAGGGATACAGTAAACCGGAAGTGAAGCATCGGAATCTAAAACTGGACTCAAAGGATAGGTTCAAATCATAGAAAGTGAGAGTGTCAGTCCTCTTGTACTTAAGTCGGCATTGTACCTTTTGTCTTAAATTCCGATGCAATTTCTGTGTCTCATCGTCAATAAGAAGGTGCAAGGTATACAGTAAACCCGAAGTGAAGCATCGATATCCAAAACTCGACTCACAGGAGAGGTTCAAATCATAGAATGAGAGAGTGTCAGTCCTCTTGAACTTAAGTCGGCATTGTGACATTTGTATTAAACTCGGATGCAATTTCTGTGTTTCATCGTCAATAAGAAGATCCAAGGAATACAGTAAACCTGACGTGAAGCATCGGAATCTAAAACTGGACTCACAGGAGAGGTTCAAATCATAGAATGTGAGAGTGTCAGTAATCTTGTAATTAAGTCGGCATTATGCCATTTGTATATATTTCGGATTCAATTTCTGTGTTTCAGCGTCAATAAGAAGGTCCAAGGGATACAGTAAACCTAAAGTGAAGCATCGGAATCTAAAACTGGACTCACAGGAGAGGTTCAAATCATAGAAAGTGATTGTGTCAGTCCTCTTGTACTTAAGTCGGCATTGTGCCTTTTGTCTTAAATTCCGATGCAATTTCTGTGTCTCATCGTCAATAAGAAGGTCCAAGGGATACAGTAAACCTGAAGTGAAGCTTCGGAATCTAAAACTGGACTCACAGGAGAGGTTCAAATCATAGAATGTGAGAGTGTCAGTCCTCTTATACTTAAGTCGGCATTGTGCCTTTTGAATTTAAATCCGATGCAATTTCAGTGTTTCATCGTCAATAAGAAGGACCAAGGAATACAGTAAACCTGAAGTGAAGCATCGGAATCTAAAACTGGACTCACAGGAGAGGTTCAAATCATAGAAAGTGAGAGTGTCAGTCCTCTTGTCCTTATGTCGGCATTGTGCCTTTTGGCTTAAATTCCGATGCAATTTCTGTGTCTCATAGTCAATAAGACGGTGCAAGGTATACAGTAAACCTGAAGTGATGCATCGGAATCTAAAACTGGACTCACAGGAGAGGTTCAAATCATAGTTTGTGAGAGTGTCAGTCCTCTTGTGCTTAAGTCGGCATTGTGCCTTTTGTCTTAAATTCCGATGCAATTTCTGTGTCTCATCGTTAATAAGAAGGTGCAAGGTATACAGTGAACCTGAAGCGAAGCTTCGGAATCTAAAACTGGACCAAACGGGGAGGGTATCAGTCCTCTTGTTCTTAAGTCGCCATTGTGCCTTTTGTATTAAATTCGGATGCAATTTCTGTGTTTCATCGTCAATAAGAAGGTCCAAGGAATACAGTAAACCTGAAGTGAAGCATCGGAATCTAAAACTGGACTCACAGGGGAGGGTGTCAGTCCTCTTGTACTTAATTCGCCATATTGCCTCTTGTATTAAATTCGGATGCAATTTCTGTGTTTCATCGTCAATAAGAAGGTGCAAGGGAAACAGTAAACCTGAAGTGAAGCATCGGAATCTAAAACTGGACTCACTGGAGAGGTTCAAATCATAGAAAGTGAGAGTGTCAGCCCTCTTGTACTTAAGTCGGCATTCTGCCATTTGTATTAAATTCGGATGCAATTTCTATGTTTCATCGTCAATAAGAAGGTCCAAGGAATACAGTAAACCTGAAGTGAAGCATCGGAATCTAAAACTGGACTCACAGGAGAGGTTCAAATCATAGAAAGTGAGCGTGTCAGTCCTCTTGTATTTAAGTCGGTATTATGCCATTTGCATTAATTTCGGATGCAATTTCTGTGTTTCATCGTCAATAAGAAGGTGCAAGGTATACAGTAAACCTGAAGTAAAGCATCGGAATCTGAAACTGGACTCACAGGAAGGATTCAAATCATAGAAAGTGAGAGTGTCAGCCCTCTTTTACTAAAGTCGGCATTGTGTCTTTTGTATTAAATTCCAATGCAATTTCTATGTCTCATCGTCAATAAGAAGGTGCAAGGTTTACAGTAAATCAGAAGTGAAGCATCGGAATCTAAAACTGCACTTACAGGAGAGGTTCAAATCATAGAAGGTGAGAGTGTCAGTCCTCTTGTACTTAAGTCGGCATTGTGCCATGTGTATTAAATTCGGATGCAATTTCTGTGTTTCAACGTCAATAAGAAGGTCCAAGGAATACAGTAAACCTGAAGTGAAGCATCGGAATCTAGAACTGGACTCACGGGAGAGGTTCAAATCATAGAAAGTGAGAGTGTCAGTCCTCTTGTAATGAAGTCGGCATTTTGCCGGTTGTATTAAATTCGGATGCAATTTCTGTGTTTCATCGTCAATTAGAAGGTCCAAGGGATACAGTAAACCTGAAGTGAAGCATCGGAATCTAAAACTGGACTCACAGGGGAGGGTGTCAGTCCTCTTGTACTTAATTCGCCATATTGCCTCTTGTATTAAATTCGGATGCAATTTCTGTGTTTCATCGTCAATAAGAAGGTGCAAGGGAAACAGTAAACCTGAAGTGAAGCATCGGAATCTAAAACTGGACTCACAGGGGGGGTTCAAATCATAGAAAGTGAGTGTGTCAGTCCTCCTGTACTTAAGTCGGCATTGTGCCCTTTGAATTTAATTCCGATGCAATGTCAGTGTTTCACCGTCAATAAGAAGGTGCACGGTATACAGTAAACCTGAAGTGAAGCATCGGAATCTAAAACTGGACTCACTGGAGAGGTTCAAATCATAGAATGTGAGAGTGTCAGTAATCTTGTAATTAAGTCGGCATTATGCCATTTGTATATATTTCGGATTCAATTTCTGTGTTTCAGCGTCAATAAGAAGGTCCAAGGGATACAGTAAACCTAAAGTGAAGCATCGGAATCTAAAACTGGACTCACAGGAGAGGTTCAAATCATAGAAAGTGATTGTGTCAGTCCTCTTGTACTTAAGTCGGCATTGTGCCTTTTGTCTTAAATTCCGATGCAATTTCTGTGTCTCATCGTCAATAAGAAGGTCCAAGGGATACAGTAAACCTGAAGTGAAGCTTCGGAATCTAAAACTGGACTCACAGGAGAGGTTCAAATCATAGAATGTGAGAGTGTCAGTCCTCTTATACTTAAGTCGGCATTGTGCCTTTTGAATTTAAATCCGATGCAATTTCAGTGTTTCATCGTCAATAAGAAGGACCAAGGAATACAGTAAACCTGAAGTGAAGCATCGGAATCTAAAACTGGACTCACAGGAGAGGTTCAAATCATAGAAAGTGAGAGTGTCAGTCCTCTTGTCCTTATGTCGGCATTGTGCCTTTTGGCTTAAATTCCGATGCAATTTCTGTGTCTCATAGTCAATAAGACGGTGCAAGGTATACAGTAAACCTGAAGTGATGCATCGGAATCTAAAACTGGACTCACAGGAGAGGTTCAAATCATAGTTTGTGAGAGTGTCAGTCCTCTTGTGCTTAAGTCGGCATTGTGCCTTTTGTCTTAAATTCCGATGCAATTTCTGTGTCTCATCGTTAATAAGAAGGTGCAAGGTATACAGTGAACCTGAAGCGAAGCTTCGGAATCTAAAACTGGACCAAACGGGGAGGGTATCAGTCCTCTTGTTCTTAAGTCGCCATTGTGCCTTTTGTATTAGATTCGGATGCAATTTCTGTGTTTCATCGTCAATAAGAAGGTCCAAGGAATACAGTAAACCTGAAGTGAAGCATCGGAATCTAAAACTGGACTCACAGGGGAGGGTGTCAGTCCTCTTGTACTTAATTCGCCATATTGCCTCTTGTATTAAATTCGGATGCAATTTCTGTGTTTCATCGTCAATAAGAAGGTGCAAGGGAAACAGTAAACCTGAAGTGAAGCATCGGAATCTAAAACTGGACTCACTGGAGAGGTTCAAATCATAGAAAGTGAGAGTGTCAGCCCTCTTGTACTTAAGTCGGCATTCTGCCATTTGTATTAAATTCGGATGCAATTTCTATGTTTCATCGTCAATAAGAAGGTCCAAGGAATACAGTAAACCTGAAGTGAAGCATCGGAATCTAAAACTGGACTCACAGGAGAGGTTCAAATCATAGAAAGTGAGCGTGTCAGTCCTCTTGTATTTAAGTCGGTATTATGCCATTTGCATTAATTTCGGATGCAATTTCTGTGTTTCATCGTCAATAAGAAGGTGCAAGGTATACAGTAAACCTGAAGTAAAGCATCGGAATCTGAAACTGGACTCACAGGAAGGATTCAAATCATAGAAAGTGAGAGTGTCAGCCCTCTTTTACTAAAGTCGGCATTGTGTCTTTTGTATTAAATTCCAATGCAATTTCTATGTCTCATCGTCAATAAGAAGGTGCAAGGTTTACAGTAAATCAGAAGTGAAGCATCGGAATCTAAAACTGCACTTACAGGAGAGGTTCAAATCATAGAAGGTGAGAGTGTCAGTCCTCTTGTACTTAAGTCGGCATTGTGCCATGTGTATTAAATTCGGATGCAATTTCTGTGTTTCAACGTCAATAAGAAGGTCCAAGGAATACAGTAAACCTGAAGTGAAGCATCGGAATCTAGAACTGGACTCACGGGAGAGGTTCAAATCATAGAAAGTGAGAGTGTCAGTCCTCTTGTAATGAAGTCGGCATTTTGCCGGTTGTATTAAATTCGGATGCAATTTCTGTGTTTCATCGTCAATTAGAAGGTCCAAGGGATACAGTAAACCTGAAGTGAAGCATCGGAATCTAAAACTGGACTCACAGGGGAGGGTGTCAGTCCTCTTGTACTTAATTCGCCATATTGCCTCTTGTATTAAATTCGGATGCAATTTCTGTGTTTCATCGTCAATAAGAAGGTGCAAGGGAAACAGTAAACCTGAAGTGAAGCATCGGAATCTAAAACTGGACTCACAGGGGGGGTTCAAATCATAGAAAGTGAGTGTGTCAGTCCTCCTGTACTTAAGTCGGCATTGTGCCCTTTGAATTTAATTCCGATGCAATGTCAGTGTTTCACCGTCAATAAGAAGGTGCACGGTATACAGTAAACCTGAAGTGAAGCATCGGAATCTAAAACTGGACTCACTGGAGAGGTTCAAATCATAGAAAGTGAGAGTGTCAGCCCTCTTGTACTTAAGTCGGCATTCTGCCATTTGTATTAAATTCGGATGCAATTTCTATGTTTCATCGTCAATAAGAAGGTCCAAGGAATACAGTAAATCTGAAGTGAAGCATCGGAATCTAAAACTGGACTCACAGGAGAGGTTCAAATCATAGAAAGTGAGCGTGTCAGTCCTCTTGTACTTAAGTCGGTATTATGCCATTTGCATTAATTTCGGATGCAATTTCTGTGTTTCATCGTCAATAAGAAGGTGCAAGGTATACAGTAAACCTGAAGTAAAGCATCGGAATCTAAAACTGGACTCACAGGAGAGGTTCAAATCATGGAAAGTTAGAGTGTCAGTCTTCATGTGCTTAAGTCGCCATTGTGCCTTTTGTATTAAGTTCGGATGCAATTTCTGTGTTTCATCGTCAATAAGAAGGTCAAAGGGATACAGTAAACCCGAAGTGAAGCATCGGAATCTAAAACTGCACTCACAGGAGAGATTCAAATCATAGAAAGTTATAGTGTCACTCCTCTTGTATCTAAGTCGGTATTGTGACTTTTGTATTAAATTCGGATGCAATTTCTGTGTTTCATCGTCAATAAGAAGGTCCAAGGGATACGGTAAACCTGAAGTGAAGTATCGGAATCCAAAACTGGACTCACAGAAGAGGTTCAAAACATAGAGAGTTAGAGCGTTAGCGTGTCAGTCCTCTTGTACTTAAGTCGGTATTGTGCCTTTTGTATTAAATTCCGATGCAATTTCTTTGTTTCATCGTCAATAAGAAGGTCCAAGCGATACAGTAAACCTGAAGTGAAGCATCGGAATCTAAAACTGGACTCACAGGAGAAGTTCAAATCGTAGGAAGTGAGAGTGTCACACCTCTTTTACTTAAGTCGGTATTGTGCCTTTTGTCTTAAATTCCGATGCAATTTCTGTGTCTCATCGTCAATAAGAAGGTGCAAGGTATACAGTAAACCTGAAGTGAAGCATCGGAATCCAAAACTGGACTCACAGGAGAGGTTCAAATCATAGAATGAGAGAGTGTCAGTCCTCTTGTACTTAAGTCGGCGTTGTGCCATTTGAATTACACTCGGATGCAATTTCTGTGTTTCATCGTCAATAAGAAGGTCCAAGGAATACAGTAAACCTGACGTGAGGCATCGGAATCTAAAACTGGACTCACAGGAGAGGTTCAAATCATAGAAAGTGAGAGTGTCAGTCCTCTTGTAATTAAGTCGGCATTATGCCATTTGTATATACTTCGGATTAAATTTCTGTGTTTCATCGTCAATAAGAAGGTCCAAGGGATACAGTAAACCTGAAGTGAAGCATCGGAATCTAAAACTGGACTCACAGGAGGGGTTCAAATCATAGAAAGTGAGTGTGTCAGTCCTCCTGTACTTAAGTCGGCATTGTGCCTTTTGAATTTAATACCGATGCAATCTCTGTGTTTCATCGTCAATAAGACGGTGCAAGGTATACAGTAAACCTGAAGTGAAGCATCGGAATCTAAAACTGTACTCACAGGAGAGTTTCAAATCATAGAAAGTGAGAGTGTCAGTCCTCTTGTCCTTAAGTTGGCATTGTGCATTTTGGTTTGAATTCAGATGCAATATCTGTGTCCCATCGTCAATAAGAAGGTGCAAGGTATACAGTAAATGTGAAGTGAAGCATCGGAATCTAACACTGGACTCACAGGAGAGGTTCAAATCATAGAATGTGAGAGTGTCAGTCCTCTTGTACTTAAGTCGGCATTGTGCCTTTTGTCTTAAATTCCGATGTAATTTCTGTGCCTCATCGTCAATAAGAAGGTGCAAGGTATACAGTGAACGTGAAGTGAAGCATCGGAAACTAAAACTGGACTCACAGGGGTGGGGGTCAATCCTATTGTACTTAAGTCGCCATTGTGCCTTTTGTATTAAATTCGGATGCAATTTCTGTGTTTCATCGTCAATAAGAAGGTCCAAGGGATACAGTAAACCTGAAGTAAAGCATCGGAATCCAAAACTGGACTCACAGGAGAGGTTCAAATCGTAGAAAGTGAGAGTGTCAGTCCTCTAGTACTTAAGTCGGCATTGTACCATTTTTATTAAATTCGGGAGCAATTTCTGCGTTTCATCGTCAATAAGAAGGTCCAAGGGATACAGTAAACCTGAAGTGAAGCATCGGAATCTAAAACTGGACTCACAGGAGCGGTTCAAATCATAGAAAGTTAGAGTGTCACTCCTCTTCTACTTAAGTCGGTATTGTGCCTTTTGTATTAAATTCCGATGCAATTTCTGTGTTTCATCGTCAATAAGAAGGTCCAAGGGATACAGTAAACCTGAAGTGAAGCTTCGGAATCTAAAACTGGACTCACAGGAGAGGTTCAAATCATAGAATGTGAGAGTGTCAGTCCTCTTGTACTTAAGTCAGCATTGTGCCTTTTGAATTTAATACCGATGCAATCTCTGTGTTTCATCGTCAAGGAGACGGTGCAAGGTATACAGTAAACCTGAAGTGAAGCATCGGAATCTAAAACTGGACTCACAGGAGAGGTTCAAATCATAGAAAGTGAGAGTGTCAGTCCTCTTGTCCTTAAGTCGGCATTGTGCATTTTGGTTTGAATTCCGATGCAATATCTGTGTCCCATCGTCAATAAGAAGGTGCAAGGGAAACAGTAAATGTGAAGTGAAGCATCGGAATCTAACACTGGACTCACAGGAGAGGTTCAAATCATAGAATGTGAGAGTGTCAGTCCTCTTGTACTTAAGTCGGCATTGTGCCTTTTGTCTTAAATTCCGATGTAATTTCTGTGTCTCATCGTCAATAAGAAGGTGCAAGGTATACAGTGAACGTGAAGTGAAGCATCGGAAACTAAAACTGGACTCACAGGGGTGGGGGTCAATCCTGATGTACTTATGTCGCCATTGTGCCTTTTGTATTAAATTCGGATGCAATTTCTGTGTTTCATCGTCAATAAGAAGGTCCAAGGGATACAGTAAACCTGAAGTGAAGCATCGGAATCCAAAACTGGACTCACAGGAGAGGTTCAAATCGTAGAAAGTGAGAGTGTCAGTCCTCTAGTACTTAAGTCGGCATTGTACCATTTTCATTAAATTCGGGAGCAATTTCTGCGTTTCATCGTCAATAAGAAGGTCCAAGGGATACAGTAAACCTGAAGTGAAGCATCGGAATCTAAAACTGGACTCACAGGAGCGGTTCAAATCATAGAAAGTTAGTGTCACTCCTCTTGTACTTAAGTCGGTATTGTGCCTTTTGTATTAAATTCCGATGCAATTTCTGTGTTTCATCGTCAATAAGAAGGTCCAAGGGATACAGTAAACCTGAAGTGAAGCTTCGGAATCTAAAACTGGACTCACAGGAGAGGTTCAAATCATAGAATGTGAGAGTGTCAGTCCTCTTGTACTTAAGTCGGCATTGTGATTTTTGTCTTAAATTCCGATGTAATTTCTTTGTCTCATCGTTAATAAGAAGGTGCAAGGTATACAGTGAACCTGAAGTGAAGATTCGGAATCTAAAACTGGACCCACAGGGGAGGGTATCAGTCCTCTTGTACTTAAGTCGCCATTGTGCCTTTTGTATTAAATTCGGATGCAATTTCTGTGTTTCACCGTCAATAAGAAGGTGCAAGGTATGCAGTAAACCAGAAGTGAAGCATCGGAATCTAAAACTGGACTCACAGGAGGGGTTCAACTCATAGAAGGTGAGAGTGTCAGTCCTCTTTTACTTAAGACGGCATTGTGCCATTTGTATTAAATTCGGATGCAATTTCTGTGTTTCATCGTCAATAAGATGGTCCAATGGATGCAGAAAGCCTGAAGCGATGCGTCGGAATCTAAAACTGGACTAACAGGGAAGGTTCAAATCATTGAAAGTTAGAGTGTCAGTCCTCTTGTAATTAAGTCGGCATTATGCCATTTGCATTAAATTCGGATGCAATTTCTGTGTTTCATCGTCAATAAGAAGGTGCAAGGCATACAGTACACCTGAAGTGAAGCATCGGAATCTAAAACTGGACTCACAGGAGAAGTTCAAATCATAGAAAGTTAGAGACTCACTTCTGTTGTACTCAAGTCGGTATTGTGCTTTTGTATCAAATTCGGATGCAATTTCTGTGTTTCTTCGTCATTAAGAAGGTGCAAGGTATACAGTAAACCTGAAGTGAAGCATCGGAATCTAAAACTGGACTCACAGGTCAGGTTCAAATCATAGAAAGTGAGAGTGTCAGTCCTCTTGTACTTAAGTCGGCATTGTGCCTTTTGTATTAAATTCCGATGCAATTTCTGTGTCTCATCGTCAATAAGAAGGTGCAAGGAATACAGTAAACCTGAAGTGAAGCATCGGAATCTAAAACTGGACTCACTGGAGAGGTTCAAATCATAGAAAGTGAATGTGTCAGTCCTCTTGTACTTAAGTCGGCATTGTGACATTTGTATTAAATTTGGATGCAATTTCTGTGTTTCATCGTCAATAAGAAGGTCCAAGGGATACAGTAAACCGGAAGTGAAGCATCGGAATCCTAAACTGGACTCACAGGAGAGGTTCAAATCATAGAGAGTTAGAGCGTTAGAGTGTCAGTCCTCTTGTACTTAAGTCGGCATTGTGCCTTTTGTATTAAATTCGGATGCAATTTCTGTGTTTCATCGTCAATATGAAGGTGCAAGGTATACAGTAAACCTGAAGTGAAGCATCGGAATCTAAAACTGGACTCACAGGAGAGGTTCAAATCATAGAAAGTAAGTGTCAGTCCTCTAGTACTTAAGTCGACATTGTGCCATTTGTATTAAATTCGGATGCAATTTCTGTGTTTCATCGTCAATGAGAAGGTCCAAGGGATACAGTAAACCTGAAGTGAAGCATCGGAATCCTAAACTGGACTCACAGGCGAGGTTCAAATCATAGAGGGTTAGAGCGTTAGAGTGTCAGTCCTCTTGTACTTAAGTCGGCATTGTGCCTTTTGTATTAAATTCGGATGCAGTTTCTGTGTTTCATCGTCAATATGAAGGTGCAAGGTATACAGTAAAACAGAAGTGAAGCATCGCAATCAAAAACTGGACTCACAGGAAAGTGTTAAATCATAGGAAGTGAGAGTGTCAATCCTCTAGTACTTAAGTCGGCATTGTGCCATTTGTATTAACTTCGGATGCAATTTCTGTGTTTCATCGTCAATAAGAAGGTCCAAGGGATACAGTAAACCTGAAGTGAAGCATTGGATTCTAAAACTGGACTCACAGGAGAGGTTCAAATCATAGAAAGTTAGAGTGTCAGTCCTCTTGTACTTAAGTCGGCATTGTGCCTTTTGAATTTAATTCCGATGCAATTTCTGAGTTCCATCGTCAATAAGAAGGTGCATGGTATACAGTAAACATGAAGTGAAGCATCGGAATCTAAAACTGGGCTCACAGGAGAGGTTCAGATCATAGAAAGTGAGAGTGTCAGTCCACTTGTACCTAAGTCGGTATTGTGCCATTTGTATTAAATTGGGAAGCAATTTCTGTGTTTCATCTTCAATAAGAAGGTCCAAGGGATACAGTAAACCTGAAGTGAAGCATCGGAATCTAAAACTGGACCCACAGGAGAGGTTCAAATCATAGATAGTTAGAGTGTCAGTCCTCTTGTACTTAAGTCGGCATTGTGCCATTTGTATTAAATTCGGTGCAATTTCTGTGTCTCATCGTCAATACGAAGGTCCAAGGGATACGGTAAACCTGAAGTGAAGCATCGGAATCCAAAACTGGACTCACAGAAGAGGTTCAAAACATAGAGAGTTAGAGCGTTAGCGTGTCAGTATTCTTGTACTTAAGTCGGTATTGTGCCTTTTGTATTAAATTCCGATGCAATTTCTTTGTTTCATCGTCATTAAGAAGGTCCAAGCGATGCAGTAAAACTGAAGTGAAGCATCGGAATCTAAAACTGGACTCACAGGAGAAGTTCAAATCGTAGAAAGTGAGAGTGTCACTGCTCTTGTACTTAAGTCGGTATTGTGCCTTTTGTCTTAAATTCCGACGCAATTTCTGTGTCTCATCGTCAATAAGAAGGTGCAAGGTATACAGTAAACCTGAAGTGAAGCATCGGAATCCAAAACTGGACTCACAGGAGAGGTTCAAATCACAGAATGGGAGAGTGTCAGTCCTCTTGTACTTAAGTCGGCATTGTGACATTTGTATTACACTCGGATGCAATTTCTGTGTTTCATCGTCAATAAGAAGGTCCAAGGAATACAGTAAACCTGACGTGAAGCATCGGAATCTAAAACTGGTCTCACAGGAGAGGTTCAAATCATAGAAAGTGAGAGTGTCAGTCCTCTTGTAATTAAGTCGGCATTATGCCATTTGTATATACTTCGGATTCAATTTCTGTGTTTCATCGTCAATAAGAAGGTCCAAGGGATACAGTAAACCTGAAGTGAAGCATCGGAATCTAAAACTGGACTCACAGGAGGGGTTCAAATCATAGAAAGTGAGAGTGTCAGTCCTCTTGTACTTAAGACGCCATTGTGCCATTTGTATTAAATTCGGATGCAATTTCTGTGTTTCATCGTCAATAAGAAGGTCCAATGGATACAGAAAACCTGTAGTGAAGCATCGGAATCTAAAACTGGACTTACAGGAGAGGTTCAAATCATAGAAAGGGAGAGTGTCAGTCCTCTTGTACTTAAGACGGCATTGTGCCATTTGTATTAAATTCGGATGCAATTTCTGTGTCCCATCGTCAATAAGAAGGTGCAAGGTATACAGTAAATGTGAAGTGAAGCATCGGAATCTAACACTGGACTCACAGGAGAGGTTCAAATCATAGAATGTGAGAGTGTCAGTCCTCTTGTACTTAAGTCGGCATTGTGCCTTTTGTCTTAAATTCCGATGTAATTTCTGTGTCTCATCGTCAATAAGAAGGTGCAAGGTATACAGTAAACCAGAAGTGAAGCATCGGAACCTAAAACTGGACTCACAGGAGTGGTTCAACTCATAGAAGGTGAGAGTGTCAGTCCTCTTTTACTTAAGACGGCATTGTGCCATTTGTATTAAATTCGGATGCAATTTCTGTGTTTCATCGTCAATAAGATGGTCCAATGGATGCAGAAAGCCTGAAGCGATGCGTCGGAATCTAAAACTGGACTAACAGGAGAGGTTCAAATCATAGAAAGTTAGAGAGTCTGTCCTCTTGTAATTAAGTCGGCATTATGCCATTTGCATTAAATTCAGATGCAATTTCTGTGTTTCATCGTCAATAAGAAGGTGCAAGGTATACAGTAAACCTGAAGTGAAGCATCGGAATCTAAAACTGGACTCACAGGACAAGTTCAAATCATAGAAAGTTAGAGACTCACTTCTGTTGTACTCATGTCGGTATTGTGCTTTTGTATCAAATTCGGATGCAATTTCTGTGTTTCTTCGTCATTAAGAAGGTGCAAGGTATACAGTAAACCTGAAGTGAAGCATCGGAATCTAAAACTGGACTCACAGGTGAGGTTCAAATCATAGAAATTGAGAGTGTCAGTCCTCTTGTACTTAAGTCGGCATTGTGCCTTTTGTATTAAATTCCGATGCAATTTCTGTGTCTCATCGTCAATAAGAAGGTGCAAGGTATACAGTAAACCTGAAGTGAAGCATCGGAATCTAAAACAGGACTCACTGGAGAGATTCAAATCATTGAAAGTGAGAGTGTCAGTCCTCTTGTACTTAAGTCAGCATTGTGAAATTTCTATTAAATTTGGATGCAAATTCTGTGTTTCATCGTCAATAAGAAGGTCCAAGGGATACAGTAAACCGGAAGTGAAGCATCGGAATCCTAAACAGGACTTACAGGAGAGGTTCAAATCATAGATAGTTAGAGCGTTAGAGTGTCAGTCCTCTTGTACTTATGTCGGAATTGTGCCTTTTGTATTAAATTCGGACGCAATTTCTGTGTTTCATCGTCAATATGAAGGTGCAAGGTATACAGTAAACCTGAAGTGAAGCATCGGAATCTAAAACTGGACTCACAGGAGAGGTTCAAATCATAGAAAGTAAGAGTGTCAGTCCTCTAGTACTTAAGTCGGCATTGTGCCATTTGTATTAAATTCGGATGCAATTTCTGTGTTTCATCGTCAATAAGAAGGTCCAAGGGATACGGTAAACCTGAAGTGAAGCATCGGAATCAAAAACTGGACTCACAGAAGAGGTTCAAAACATAGAGAGTTAGAGCGTTAGCTTGTCAGTCCTCTTGTCCATAAGTCGGTATTGTGCCTTTTGTATTATATTCCGACGCAATTTCTTTGTTTCATCGTCAATAGGAAGGTCCAAGCGATACAGTAAACCTGAAGTGAAGCATCGGAATCTAAAACTGGACTCACAGGAGAAGTTCAAATCGTAGAAAGTGAGAGTGTCACTCCTCTTGTACTTAAGTCGGTATTGTGCCTTTTGTCTTAAATTCCGATGCAATTTCTGTGTCTCATCGTCAATAAGAAGGTGCGAGGTATACAGTAAACCTGAAGTGAAATCGGAATCTAAAACTGGATTCACAGGAGACGTTCAATTCATAGAATGAGAGAGTGTCAGTCCTCTTGTACTTAAATCGGCATTGTGCCATTTATATTACACTCGGATGCAATTTCTGTGTTTCATCGTCAATAAGAAGGTCCAAGGAATACAGTAAACCTGACGTGAAGCATCGGAATCTAAAACTGGACTCACAGGAGAGGTTCAAATCATAGAAAGTGAGAGCGTCAGTCCTCTTGTACTTAAGTCGGCATTGTGCCATTTGTATTAAATTCGGATGCAATTTCTGTGTTTCATCGTCAATAAGAAGGTCCAAGGGATACAGTAAACCTGAAGTGAAGCATCCGAATCTGAAACTGAACTCACAGGAGAGGTTCAAATCATAGAAAGTGAGTGTGTCAGTCCTCTTGTACTTAAGTCGGCATTGTGCTTTTTGTATTAAATTCCGATGCAATTTCTGTGTCTCATCGTCAATAAGAAGGTGCAAGGTATACAGTAAACCTGAAGTGAAGCATCGGAATCTAAAACTGGACTAACTGGAGAGGTTCAAATCATAGAAAGTGAGAGTGTCAGTCCTCTTGTACTTAAGTCGGCATTGTGCCATTTCTATTAAATTTGGATGCAATTTCTGTGTTTCATCGTCAATAAGAAAGTCAAAGGGATACAGTAAACCGGAAGTGAAGCATCGGAATCCTAAACAGGACACACAGGAGAGGTTCAAATCATAGAGAGTTAGAGCGTTAGAGTGTCAGTCCTCTTGTACTTAAGTCGGAATTGTGCCTTTTGTATTAAATTCGGATGCAATTTCTGTGTTTCATCGTCAATATGAAGGTGCAAGGTATGCAGTAAACCTGAAGTGAAGCATCGGAATCTACAACTGGACTCACAGGGGAGGTTCAAATCATAGAAAGTAAGAGTGTCAGTCCTCTAGTACTTAAGTCGGCATTGTGCCATTTGTATTAAATTCGGATGCAATTTCTGTGTTTCATCGTCAATAAGAAGGTCCAAGGGATACAGTAAACCTGCAGTGAAGCATCGGAATCGTAAACTGGACTCACAGGAGAGGTTCAAATCATAGAGGGTTAGTGCGTTAGAGTGTCAGTCCTCTTGTACTTAAGTCGGCATTGTGCCTTTTGTATTAAATTCGGATGCAATTTCTGTGTTTCATCGTCAATATGAAGGTGCAAGGTATACAGTAAAACTGAAGTGAAGCATCGGAATCAAAAACTGGACTCACAGGAGAGATTCAAATCATAGAAAGTGAGAGTGTCAATCCTCTAGTACTTAAGTCGGCATTGTGCCATTTGTATTAAATTCGGATGCAATTTCTGTGTTTCATCGTCAATCAGAAGGTCCAATGGATACAGGAAACCTGAAGTGAAGCATCGGATTCTAAAACTGGACTCACAGGAGAGTTTCAAATCATAGAAAGTTAGGGTGTCAGTCCTCTTGTACTTAAGTCGGCATTGTGCCTTTTGAATTTAATTCCGATGCAATTTCTGAGTTCCATCGTCAATAAGAAGGTGCATGGTATACAGTAAACATGAAGTGAAGATTCGGAATGTAAAACTGGGCTCACAGGAGAGGTTCAGATCATAGAAAGTGAGAGTGTCAGTCCACTTGTACCTAAGTCGGTATTGTGCCATTTGTATTAAATTGGGAAGCAATTTCTGTGTTTCATCTTCAATAAGAAGGTTCAAGGGATACGGTAAACCTGAAGTGAAGCATCGGAATCCAAAACTGGACTCACAGAAGAGGTTCAAAACATAGAGAGTTAGAGCGTTAGCTTGTCAGTCCTCTTGTACTTAAGTCGGTATTGTGCCTCTTGTATTATATTCCGATGCAATTTCTTTGTTTCATCGTCAATAGGAAGGTCCAAGCGATACAGTAAACCTGAAGTGAAGCATCGGAATCTAAAACTGGACTCACAGGAGAAGTTCAAATCGTAGAAAGTGAGAGTGTCACTCCTCTTGTACTTAAGTCGGTATTGTGCCTTTTGTCTTAAATTCCGATGCAATTTCTGTGTCTCATCGTCAATAAGAAGGTGCAAGGTATACAGTAAACCTGAAGTGAAATCGGAATCTAAAACTGGATTCACAGGAGAGGTTCAAATCATAGAATGAGAGAGTGTCAGTCCTCTTGTACTTAAATCGGCATTGTGCCATTTGTATTACACTCGGATGCAATTTCTGTGTTTCATCGTCAATAAGAAGGTCCAAGGAATACAGTAAACCTGACGTGAAGCATCGGAATCTAAAACTGGACTCACAGGAGAGGTTCAAATCATAGAAAGTGAGAGCGTCAGTCCTCTTGTACTTAAGTCGGCATTGTGCCATTTGTATTAAATTCGGATGCAATTTCTGTGTTTCATCGTCAATAAGAAGGTCCAAGGGATACAGTAAACCTGAAGTGAAGCATCCGAATCTGAAACTGGACTCACAGGAGAGGTTCAAATCATAGAAAGTGAGTGTGTCAGTCCTCTTGTACTTAAGTCGGCATTGTGCCTTTTGAATTTAATACCGATGCAATCTCTGAGTTTCATCGTCAATAAGACGGTGCAAGGTATACAGTAAACCTGAAGTGAAGCATCGGAATCTAAAACTGGACTCACAGGAGAAGTTCAAATCATAGAAAGTTAGAGACTCACTTCTCTTGTACTCAAGTCGGTATTGTGCTTTTGTATCAAATTCGGATGCAATTTCTGTGTTTCTTCGTCATTAAGAAGGTGCAAGGTATACAGTAAACCTGAAGTGAAGCATCGGAATCTAAAACTGGACTCACAGGTGAGGTTCAAATCATAGAAAGTGAGAGTGTCAGTCCTCTTGTACTTAAGTCGGAATTGTGCCTTTTGTATTAAATTCGGATGCAATTTCTGAGTTTCATCGTCAATATGAAGGTGCAAGGTATGCAGTAAACCTGAAGTGAAGCATCGGAATCTACAACTGGACTCACAGGGGAGGTTCAAATCATAGAAAGTAAGAGTGTCAGTCCTCTAGTACTTAAGTCGGCATTGTGCCATTTGTATTAAATTCGGATGCAATTTCTGTGTTTCATCGTCAATATAAAGGTGCAAGGTATACAGTAAAACTGAAGTGAAGCATCGGAATCAAAAACTGGACTCACAGGAGAGATTCAAATCATAGAAAGTGAGAGTGTCAATCCTCTAGTACTTAAGTCGGCATTGTGCCATTTGTATTAAATTCGGATGCAATTTCTGTGTTTCATCGTCAATCAGAAGGTCCAATGGATACAGGAAACCTGAAGTGAAGCATCGGATTCTAAAACTGGACTCACAGGAGAGTTTCAAATCATAGAAAGTTAGGGTGTCAGTCCTCTTGTACTTAAGTCGGCATTGTGCCTTTTGAATTTAATTCCGATGCAATTTCTGAGTTCCATCGTCAATAAGAAGGTGCATGGTATACAGTAAACATGAAGTGAAGATTCGGAATGTAAAACTGGGCTCACAGGAGAGGTTCAGATCATAGAAAGTGAGAGTGTCAGTCCACTTGTACCTAAGTCGGTATTGTGCCATTTGTATTAAATTGGGAAGCAATTTCTGTGTTTCATCTTCAATAAGAAGGTTCAAGGGATACGGTAAACCTGAAGTGAAGCATCGGAATCCAAAACTGGACTCACAGAAGAGGTTCAAAACATAGAGAGTTAGAGCGTTAGCTTGTCAGTCCTCTTGTACTTAAGTCGGTATTGTGCCTCTTGTATTATATTCCGATGCAATTTCTTTGTTTCATCGTCAATAGGAAGGTCCAAGCGATACAGTAAACCTGAAGTGAAGCATCGGAATCTAAAACTGGACTCACAGGAGAAGTTCAAATCGTAGAAAGTGAGAGTGTCACTCCTCTTGTACTTAAGTCGGTATTGTGCCTTTTGTCTTAAATTCCGATGCAATTTCTGTGTCTCATCGTCAATAAGAAGGTGCAAGGTATACAGTAAACCTGAAGTGAAATCGGAATCTAAAACTGGATTCACAGGAGAGGTTCAAATCATAGAATGAGAGAGTGTCAGTCCTCTTGTACTTAAATCGGCATTGTGCCATTTGTATTACACTCGGATGCAATTTCTGTGTTTCATCGTCAATAAGAAGGTCCAAGGAATACAGTAAACCTGACGTGAAGCATCGGAATCTAAAACTGGACTCACAGGAGAGGTTCAAATCATAGAAAGTGAGAGCGTCAGTCCTCTTGTACTTAAGTCGGCATTGTGCCATTTGTATTAAATTCGGATGCAATTTCTGTGTTTCATCGTCAATAAGAAGGTCCAAGGGATACAGTAAACCTGAAGTGAAGCATCCGAATCTGAAACTGGACTCACAGGAGAGGTTCAAATCATAGAAAGTGAGTGTGTCAGTCCTCTTGTACTTAAGTCGGCATTGTGCCTTTTGAATTTAATACCGATGCAATCTCTGAGTTTCATCGTCAATAAGACGGTGCAAGGTATACAGTAAACCTGAAGTGAAGCATCGGAATCTAAAACTGGACTCACAGGAGAAGTTCAAATCATAGAAAGTTAGAGACTCACTTCTCTTGTACTCAAGTCGGTATTGTGCTTTTGTATCAAATTCGGATGCAATTTCTGTGTTTCTTCGTCATTAAGAAGGTGCAAGGTATACAGTAAACCTGAAGTGAAGCATCGGAATCTAAAACTGGACTCACAGGTGAGGTTCAAATCATAGAAAGTGAGAGTGTCAGTCCTCTTGTACTTAAGTCGGAATTGTGCCTTTTGTATTAAATTCGGATGCAATTTCTGAGTTTCATCGTCAATATGAAGGTGCAAGGTATGCAGTAAACCTGAAGTGAAGCATCGGAATCTACAACTGGACTCACAGGGGAGGTTCAAATCATAGAAAGTAAGAGTGTCAGTCCTCTAGTACTTAAGTCGGCATTGTGCCATTTGTATTAAATTCGGATGCAATTTCTGTGTTTCATCGTCAATAAGAAGGTCCAAGGGATACAGTAAACCTGCAGTGAAGCATCGGAATCGTAAACTGGACTCACAGGAGAGGTTCAAATCATAGAGGGTTAGTGCGTTAGAGTGTCAGTCCTCTTGTACTTAAGTCGGCATTGTGCCTTTTGTATTAAATTCGGATGCAATTTCTGTGTTTCATCGTCAATATGAAGGTGCAAGGTATACAGTAAAACTGAAGTGAAGCATCGGAATCAAAAACTGGACTCACAGGAGAGAATCAAATCATAGAAAGTGAGAGTGTCAATCCTCTAGTACTTAAGTCGGCATTGTGCCATTTGTATTAAATTCGGATGCAATTTCTGTGTTTCATCGTCAATAAGAAGGTCCAATGGATACAGGAAACCTGAAGTGAAGCATCGGATTCTAAAACTGGACTCACAGGAGAGTTTCAAATCATAGAAAGTTAGGGTGTCAGTCCTCTTGTACTTAAGTCGGCATTGTGCCTTTTGAATTTAATTCCGATGCAATTTCTGAGTTCCATCGTCAATAAGAAGGTGCATGGTATACAGTAAACATGAAGTGAAGATTCGGAATCTAAAACTGGGCTCACAGGAGAGGTTCAGATCATAGAAAGTGAGAGTGTCAGTCAACTTGTACCTAAGTCGGTATTGTGCCATTTGTATTAAATTGGGAAGCAATTTCTGTGTTTCATCTTCAATAAGAAGGTTCAAGGGATACGGTAAACCTGAAGTGAAGCATCGGAATCCAAAACTGGACTCACAGAAGAGGTTCAAAACATAGAGAGTTAGAGCGTTAGCGTGTCAGTCCTCTTGTACTTAAGTCGGTATTGTGCCTTTTGTATTAAATTCCGATGCAATTTCTTTGTTTCATCGTCAATAAGAAGGTACAAGCGATACAGTAAACCTGAAGTGAAGCATCGGAATCTAAAACTGGACTCACAGGAGAAGTTCAAATCGTAGAAATTGAGAGTGTCACTCCTCTTGTACTTAAGTCGGTATTGTGCCTTTTGTCTTAAATTCCGATGCAATATCTATGTCTCATTGTCAATAAGAAGGTGCAAGGTATACAGTAAAGCTGAAGTGAAGCATCGGAATTCAAAACTGGACTCACAGGAGAGGTTCAAATCATAGAATGAGAGAGTGTCAGTCCTCTTGTACTTAAGTCGGCATTGTGCCAATTCTATTAAATTTGGATGCAATTTGTGTGTTTCATCGTCAATAAGAAGGTCCAAGGGATACAGTAAACCGGAAGTGAAGCAACGGAATCCTAAACTGGACTCACAGGAGAGGTTCAAACCATAGAGAGTTAGAGCGTTAGAGTGTCAGTCCTCTTGTACCTAAGTCGGCATTGTGCCTTTTGTATTAAATTCGGATGCAAGTTCTGTGTTTCATCGTCAATAAGAAGGTCCAAGGGATACGGTAAACCTGAAGTGAAGCATCGGAATTCAAAACTGGACTGACAGGAGAAGTTCAAACCGTAGAAAGTGAGAGTGTCACTCCTCTTGTATTTAAGTCGGTATTGTGCGTTTTGTCTTACATTCCGAAGCAATATCTATGTCTCATCGTCAATAAAAAGGTGCAAGGTATACAGTAAACCTGAAGTGAAGCATCGGAATTCAAAACTGGACTCACAGGAGAGGTTCAAATCATAGAATGAGAGAGTGTCAGTCCCCTTGTACTTAAATCGGCATTGTGCCATTTGTATTACACTCGGATGCAATTTCTGTGTTTCATCGTCAATAAGAAGGTCCAAGGAATACAGTAAACCTGAGGTGAAGCATCAGAATCTAAAAGTGGACTCACAGGAGAGGTTCAAGTCATAGAAAGTGAGAGTGTCAGTCCTCTTGTACTTAAGTCGGCATTGTGCCATTTGTATTAAATTCGGATGCAATTTCTGTGTTTCATCGTCAATAAGAAAGTCCAAGGGATACAGTAAACCTGAAGTGAAGCATCGGAATCTAAAACTGGACTCACAGGTGAGGTTCAAATCATAGAAAGTGAGTGTGTCAGTCCTCTTGTACTTAAGTCGGCATTGTGCCTTTTGAATTTAATACCGATGCAATCTCTGTGTTTCATCGTCAATAAGACGGTGCAAGGTATACAGTAAACCTGAAGTGAAGCATCGGAATCTAAAACTGGACTCACAGGAGAAGTTCAATGCATAGAAAGTTAGAGACTCACTTCTCTTGTACTCACGTCGGTATTGTGCTTTTGTATCAAATTCGGATGCAATTTCTGTGTTTCTTCGTCATTAAGATGGTGCAAGGTATACAGTAAACCTGAAGTGAAGCATCGGAATCTAAAACTGGACTCACAGGTGAGGTTCAAATCATAGAAAGTGAGAGTGTCAGTCCTCTTGTACTTAAGTCGGCATTGTGCCTTTTGAATTAAATTCCGATGCAATTTCTGTTTCTCATCGTCAATAAGAAGGTGCAAGGTATACAGTAAACCTGAAGTGAAGCATCGGAATTTAAAACTGGACTCACTGGAGAGGTTCAAATCATAGAAAGTGAGTGTGTCAGTCCTCTTGTAAATAAGTCGGCATTGTGCCATTTCTATTAAATTTGGATGCAATTTCTGTGTTTCATCGTCAGTAAGAAGGTCCAAGGGATACAGTAAACCGGAAGTGAAGCATCGGAATCCTAAACTGGACTCACAGGAGAGGTTCAAATCATAGAGAGTTAGAGCGTTAGAGTGTCAGTCCTCTTGTACCTAAGTCGGCATTGTGCCTTTTGTATTAAATTCGGATGCAAGTTCTGTGTTTCATCGTCAATATGAAGGTGCAAGGTATACAGTAAACCTGAAGTGAAGCATCGGAATCTAAAACTGGACTCACGGGAGAGGTTCAAATCATAGAAAGTAAGAGTGTCAGTCCTCTAGTACTTAAGTCGACATTGTGCCATTTGTATTAAATTCGGATTCAATTTCTGTGTTTCATCGTCAACAAGAAGGTCCAAGGGATACATTAAACCTGAAGTGAAGCATCGGAATCCTAAACTGGACTCACAGGAGAGGTTCAAATCATAGAGGGTTAGAGCGTTAGAGTGTCAGTCCTCTTGCACTTAAGTTGGCATTGTGCCCTTTGTATTAAATTCGGATGCAATTTCTGTGTTTCATCGTCAATATGAAGGTGCAAGGTATACAGTAAAACTGAAGTGAAGCATCGCAATCAAAAACTGGACTCACAGGAGAGGTTCAAATCATAGAAAGTGAGAGTGTCTATCCTGTAGTACTTAAGTCGGCATTGTGCCATTTGTATTAACTTCGGATGCAATTTCTGTGTTTCATCGTCAATAAGAAGGTCCAAGGGATACAGTAAATGTAAAGTGAAGCTTCGGAATCTAAAACTGGACTCACAGGAAAGGTTCAAATCATGGAATGTGAGAGTGTCAGTCCTCTTGTACTTAAGTCGGCTTTGTGCCTTTTGAATTTAATTCCGATGCAATTTCTGTGTTTCATCGTCAATAAGAAGGACCAAGGAATACAGTAAACCTGAAGTGACGAATCGGAATCTAAAACTGGACTCACAGGAGAGGTACAAATCATAGAAAGTGAGAGTGTCAGTCCTCTTGTCCTTAAGTTGGCATTGTGCCTTTTGGCTTAAATTCCGATGCAATTTCTGCGTCTCATCGTCAATAAGAAGGTGCAAGGCATACAGTAAACCTGAAGTGATGCATCGGAATCTAAAACTGGACTCACAGGAGATGTTCAAATCATAGTTTGTGAGAGTGTCAGTCCTCTTGTACTTAAGTCGGCATTGTCCCGTTTGTCTTAAATTCCGATGCAATTTCTGTGTCTCATCGTTAACAAGAAGGTGCAAGGTATACAGTGAACCTGAGGTGAAGCATCGGAATCTAAAACTGGACTCACAGGTGAGGTTCAAATCATAGAAAGTAAGAGTGTCAGTCCTCTAGTACTTAAGTCGGCATTGTGCCATTTGTATTAAATTCCGGTGCAATTCCTGTGTCTCATCGTCAATAAGAAGCTGCAAGGTATACAGTAAACCTGAAGTGAAGCATCGGAATCTAAAACGGGACTCATAGGAGAGGTTAAAATCATGGAAAGTGGGAGTGTCAGTCCTCTTGTACTTAAGTCGCCATTGTGCCTTTTGTATTAAATTCGGATGCAATTTCTGTGTTTCATCGACAATAAGAAGGTCCAAGGGATACAGTAAACCTGAAGTGAAGCATCTGAATCTAAAACTGGACTCACAGGAGAGGTTCAAATCGTAGAAAGTTAGAGTGTCAGCCCTCTTGTACTTTAGACGGCTTTGTGCCTTTTGTATTAAATTCAAATGCAAACTGTGTTTCATCGTCAATAAGAAGGTCCAAGGGATACAGTGAGCCTGAAGTGAAGCATCGGAATCTAAAACTGGACTCACAGGAGGGATTCAAATCATAGAAAGTGAGAGTGTCAGTCCTCTTTTACGTAAGTTGGCATTGTGCCTTTTGTATTAAATTCCGATGCAATTTCTGTGTCTCATCGTCAATACGAAGGTGAAAGGTATACAGTAAACCAGAAGTGAAGCATCGGAATCTAAAACTGGACTCACAGGAGCGGTTCAAATCATAGAAATTGAGGTGTCAGTCCTCTTGTACTTAAGTCGGCATTGTGCCATTTGTATTAAATTCGGCTGCAATTTCTGTGTTTCATCGTCAATAAGAAAGTCCAAGGGATACAGAAAACCTGAAGTGAAGCATCGGATTCTAAAACTGGACTCACAGGAGAGGTTCAAATCATAGAAAGTGAGAGTGTCAGTCCTCTTGTACTTAAGTCGGCATTGTGACTTTTGAATTTAATTCCGATGCAATTTCTGTGTTTCATCGTCAATAAGAAGGTGCAAGGTATACAGTAAACCTGAAGTAAGGCATCGGAATCTAAAACTGGACTCACAGGAGAGGTGCAAATCATGGAAAGTGAGAGTGTCAGTCCTCTTGTACTTAAGTCGGCATTGTGCCATTTGTATTAAATTCCGATGCAATTCCTGTGTCTCATCGTCAATAAGAAGCTGCAAGGTATACAGTAAACCTGAAGTGAAGCATCGGAATCTAAAACTGGACTCACAGGAGAGATTCAAATCATAGAAAGTGAGAGTGTCAGTCCTCTTGTACTTAAGTCGGCATTGTGCCATTCGTATTAAATTCCGATGCAATTTCTGTGTCTCATCGTCAATAAGAAGGTGCAAGGTATACAGTAAACCTGAAGTGAAGCATCGAAATCTAAAACTGGACTCATAGGAGAGGTTCAAATCATGGAAAGTGCGAGTGTCAGTCCTCTTGTACTTAAGTCGGCATTGTGCCATTCGTATTAAATTCCGATGCAATTTCTGTGTCTCATCGTCAATAAGAAGGTGCAAGGTATACAGTAAACCTGAAGTGAAGCATCGGAATCTAAAACTGGACTCATAGGAGAGGTTAAAATCATGGAACGTGGGAGTGTCAGTCCTCTTGTACTTAAGTCGCCATTGTGCCTTTTGTATTAAATTCGGATGCAAACTCTGTGTTTCATCGTCAATAAGAAGGTCCAATGGATACAGTAAACCTGTAGTGAAGCATCGGTATCTAAAACTGGACTTACAGGAGTGGTTCAAATCATAGAAAGTGAGAGCGTCAGTCCTCTTGTACTTAAGACGGCATTGAGCCATTTGTATTAAATTTGGATGCAATTTCTGTGTTTCATCGTCCATAAGAAGGTCCAAGGGACACAGTATACCTGAAGTGAAGCATCGGAATCTAAAACTGGACTCACAGGAGAGTTTCAAATCACAGAAAGTTATAGTGTCACTCCTCTTGTACCTAAGTCGGTATTGTGACTTTTGTATTAAATTCGGATGCAATTTCTGTGTTTCATCGTCAATAAGAATGTCCAAGGGATACAGTAAACCTGAAGTGAAGCATCGGAATCTAAAACTGGACTCACAGGAGAGGTTCAAATCATAGAAAGTAAGAGTGTCAGTCCTCTAGTACTTAAGTCGACATTGTGCCATTTGCATTAAATTCGGATTCTATTTCTGTGTTTCATCGTCAACAAGAAGGTCCAAAGGATACAGTAAACCTGAAGTGAAGCATCGGAATCCTAAACTGGACTCACAGGAGAGGATCAAATCATTGAGGGTTAGAGCGTTAGAGTGTCAGTCCTCTTGTACTTAAGTTGGCATTGTGCCCTTTGTATTAAATTCGGATGCAATTTCTGTGTTTCATCGTCAATCTGAAGGTGCAAGGTATACAGTAAAACTGAAGTGAAGCATCGCAATAAAAAACTGGACTCACAGGAGAGGTTCAAATCATAGAAAGTGAGAGTGTCAATCCTGTAGTACTTAAGTCGGCATTGTGCCATTTGTATTAACTTCGGATGCAATTTCTGTGTTTCATCATCATTAAGAAGGTCCAAGGGATACAGTAAACGTGAAGTGAAGCTTCGGAATCTAAAACTGGACTCACAGGAGAGGTTCAAATCATGGAATGTGAGAGTATCAGTCCTCTTGTACTTAAGTCGGCTTTGTGCCTTTTGAATTTAATTCCGATGCAATTTCTGTGTTTCATCGTCAATAAGAAGGACCAAGGAATACAGTAAACCTGAAGTGACGCATCGGAATCTAAAACTGGACTCACAGGAGAGGTTCAAATCATAGAAAGTGAGAGTGTCAGTCCTCTTGTCCTTAAGTTGGCATTGTGCCTTTTGGCTTAAATTCCGATGCAATTTCTGTGTCTCATCGTCAATAAGAAGGTGCAAGGCATACAGTAAACCTGAAGTGATGCATTGGAATCTAAAACTGGACTCACAGGAGATGTTCAAATTATAGTTTGTGAGAGTGTCAGTCCTCTTGTACTTAAGTCGGCATTGTCCCGTTTGTTTTAAATTCCGATGCAATTTCTGTGTCTCATCGTTAACAAGAAGGTGCAAGGTATACAGTGAACCTGAGGTGAAGCATCGGAATCTAAAACTGGACTCACAGGTGAGGTTCAAATCATAGAAAGTGAGAGTGTCAGTCCTCTTGTACTTGAGTCGGCATTGTGCCATTTCCATTAAAATTGGATGCAATTTCTGTGTTTCATCGTCAATAAGAAGGTCCAAGGGAAACAGTAAACCGGAAGTGAAGCATCGGAATCCTAAACGGGACTCACAGGAGAGGTTCAAATCATAGAGAGTTAGAGTGTCAGTCCTCTTGTACTTAAGTCGGCATTGTGCCTTTTGAATTTAATTCCGATGCAATTTCTGAGTTCCATCGTCAATAAGAAGGTGCATGGTATACAGTAAACATGAAGTGAAGCATCGGAATCTAAAACTGGGCTCACAGGAGAGGTTTAGATCATAGAAAGTGAGAGTGTCAGTCCACTTGTACCTAAGTCGGTATTGTGCCATTTGTATTAAATTCGGATGCAATTTCTGTGTTTCATCGTCAATAAGAAGGTCCAAGGGATACAGTAAACCTGAAGTGAAGCATCGGAATCTAAAACTGGACTCACAGGAGAGGTTCAAATCGTAGAAAGTTAGAGTGTCAGTCCTCTTGTAATGAAGTCGACATTCTGCTATTTGTATATACTTCGGTTTCAATTTCAGTGTTTCATCGTCAATAAGGAGGTCCAAGGGATTCAGTAAACCAGAAGTGAAGCATCGGAATCCAAAACTGGACTCATAGGAGAGGTTCAAATCATTGAAAGTGAGAGTGTCAGTCCTCTTGTACTGAAGTCGGCATTGTGCCTTTTGAATTTAATTCCGATGCAATTTCTGTGTTTCATCGTCAATAAGAAGGTGCAAGGTATACAGTAAACCTGAAGTGAAGCTTCGGAATCTAAAACTGGACTCACAGGAGAGGTTCAAATCATGGAATGTGAGAGTGTCAGTCCTCTTGTACTTACGTCGCCATTGTGCCTTTGTATTAAATTCGGATGCAATTTCTGTGTTTCATCGTCAATAAGAAGGTCCAAGGGATACAGTAAACCTGAAGTGAAGCATCGGAATCTAAAACTGGACTCACAGGAGATGTTCAAATCATAGAAAGTTATAGTGTCAGCGCTCTTGTACTTTGTTCGGCATTGTGCCTTTTGTATTAAATTCGGATTCAAACTCTGTGTTTCATCGTCAATATGAAGGAGCAAGGTATACAGTAAACCTGAAGTGAAGCATCGGAATCTAAAACTGGACTCACAGGAGAAGTTCAAAACAGAAAGTTAGCGACTCACTCCTGTTGTACTTAAGTCGGTATTGTGCCTTTTGTATTAAATTCGGATGCAATTTCTGTGTTTCATCATCAATGAGAAGGTCCAAGGGATACAGTATACCTTAAGGGAAGCATCGGAATCTAAAACTGGACCCACAGGAGAAGATCAAATCATAGAATGTGGGAGTGTCAGTCCTCTTTTACTTAAGTCGGCATTGTGCCTTTTGTATTAAATTCGGATGCAATTTCTGAGTTTAATCGTCAATAAGAAGGTCCAAGGGATACAGTAAACCTGAAGTGAAGCATCGGAATATAAAACTGGACTCACAGGAGAGTTTCAAATCACAGAAAGTTATAGTGTCACTCCTCTTGTACCTAAGTCGGTATTGTGACTTTTGTATTAAATTCCGATGCAATATCTGTGTTTCATCGTCAATAAGGAGGTCCAAGGGATACAGTAAACCTGAAGTGAAGCATCGGAATCTAAAACTGGACTCACAGGAAAACTTCAAATCATAGAAAGTTAGAGTGTCAGTCCTCTTCTGTTTAAGTCGGCATTGTGCCTTTTGAATTTAATACCGATGCAATTTCTGTGTTCCATCGTCAATAAGAAGGTGCAAGGTATACAGTAAACCTGAAGTGAAGCATCGGAATCTAAAACTGGACTCACAGGAGAGGTTCAAATCATTGAAAGTGAGAGTGTTAGTCCTCTTGTACTTACGTCGGCATTGTGCCATTTGTATTAAATTCGGATGCAATTTCTGTGGCTCATCGTCAATAAGAAGGTCCAAGGGATACAGTAAACCTGAAGTCAAGCATCGGAATCTAAAACTGGACTCACAGGAGAGGTTCAATTCATAGAAAGTTAGAGTGTCAGTCCTCTTGTACTTAAGTCGGCATTGTGTCTTTTGAATTTAATTCCGATGCAATTTCTGTGTTTCGTCGTCAATAAGAAATAGCAAGGTAAACAGTACACCTGAAGTGAAGCATCGGAATCTAAAACTGGACTCACAGGAGAGGTTCAAATCATAGAAAGTTAGAGTGTCACTCCTCTTGTACTTAAGTCGGTATTGTGCCTTTTGTATTAAATTCCGATGCAATATCTGTGTTTCCTCGTCAATAAGGAGGTCCAAGGGATACAGTAAACCTGAAGTGAAGCATCGGAATCTAAAACTGGACTCAGAGGAGAGCTTCAAATCATAGAAAATTAGAGTGTCAGTCCTCTTGTGCTTAAGTCGGCATTGTGCCTTTTCAATTTAATTCCGAAGCAATATCTGTCTTCCATCGTCAATAAGAAGGTGCAAGGTATACAGTAAACCTGAAGTGAAGCATCGGAATCTAAAACTGGACTCACAGGAGAGGTTCAAATCAAAGAAAGTGAGAGTGTTAGTCCTATTGTACTTAAGTCGGCATTGTGCCATTTGTATTAAATTCGAATGCAATTTCTGTGGCTCATCGTCAATAAGAAGGTCCAAGGGATACAGTAAACCTGAAGTGAAGCATCTGAATCTAAAACTGGACTCACAGGAGAGGTTCAATTCATAGAAATTTAGAGTGTCAGTCCTCTTGTACTTAAGTCGGCATTGTGCTTTTTGAATTTAATTCCGATGCAATTTCTGTGTTTCATCGTCAATAAGAAGTAGCAAGGTATACATTAAACCTGAAGTGAAGCATCAGAAGCTAAAACTGGACTCACAGGAGAGGTTCAAATCATAGAAAGTGAGAGTGTTAGTCCTCTTGTACTTATGTCGTCATTGTGCCATTTGTATTAAATCGGATGCAATTTCTGTGTTTCATCGTCAATAAGATGGTCCAAGGAATACAGTATACCTGTAGTGAAGCATCGGAATCTAAAACTGGACTCACAGGAGAAGTTCAAATCATAGTAAGTGAGAGTGTCAGTCCTCTTGTAATTAAGTCGACATTATGCCATTTGTATATACTTCGGATTCAATTTCAGTGTTTCATCGTCAATAAGAAGGTCCAAGGGATACAGTAAACCAGAAGTGAAGCATCGGAATCCAAAACTGGACTCACAGGAGAGGTTCAAATCATAGTAAGTGAGAGTGTCAGTCCTCTTGTACTGAAGCCGGCATTGTGCCTTTTGAATTTAATTCCGATGCAATTTCTGTGTTTCATCGTCAATATGAAGGTGCAAGGTATACAGTAAACCTGAAGTGAAGTATCGGAATCTAAAACTGGACTCATAGGAGGGGTTCAAATCATAGAAAGTGAGAGTGTCAGTCCTCTTGTACTTAAGACGCCATTGTGCCATTTGTATTAAATTCGGATGCAATTTCTGTGTTTCATCGTCAATAAGATGGTCCAATGGATACAGAAAACCTGTAGTGAAGCATCGGAATCTAAAACTGGACTTACAGGAGGGGTTCAAATCATAGAAAGTGAGAGTGTCAGTCCTCTTGTACTTAAGACGGCATTGTGCCATTTGTATTAAATTCGGATGCAATTTCTGTGTTTCATCGTCTATAAGAAGGTCCAAGGGATACAGTAAACCTGAAGTGAAGCACGGAATCTAAAACTGGACTCACAGGAGATATTCAAATCATAGAAAGTTAGAGTGTCACTCCTCTTGGACTTAAGTCGGTATTGTGCCTTTTGTATTAAATTCGGATGCAATTTCTGTGTTTCGTCGTCAATAAGAAGGTCCAAGGGATACAGTATACCTTAAGGGAAGCATCGGAATCTAAAACTGGACCCACAGGAGAGGATCAAATCATAGAATGTGGGAGTGTCAGTCCTCTTTTACTTAAGTCGGCATTGTGCCTTTTGTATTAAATTCGGATGCAATTTCTGTCTTTAATCGTCAATAAGAAGGTCCAAGGGATACAGTAAACCTGAAGTGAAGCATCGGAATCTAAAACTGGACTCACAGGAGAGGTTCAAATCATGGAAAGTGAGAGTGTCAGTCGTCTTGTGCTTAAGTCGCCATTGTGCCTTTTGTATTAAATTCGGATGCAATTTCTGTGTTTCTTCGTCAATCAGAAGGTCCAAGGGATACAGTAAACCTGAAGTGAAGCATGGGAATCTAAAAGTGGACTCATAGGAGAGTTTCAAATCATAGAAAGTTATAGTGTCACTCCTCTTGTACCTAAGTCGGTATTGTGACTTTTGTATTAAATCGGATTCAATTTCTGTGTTACATCGTCAATAAGAAGTTCCAAGGAATCCAGTATACCTGTAGTGAAGCATCGGAATCAAAAACTGGACTCACAGGAGAGGTTCAAATCATAGAAAGTGAGAGTGTCAGTCCTCATGTAATTAAGTCGACATTATGCCATTTGTATATACTTCGGATTCAATTTCAGTGTTTCATAGTCAATAAGAAGGTCCAAGGGATACAGTAAACCAGAAGTGAAGCATCGGAATCCAAAACTGGACTCACAGGAGAGGTTCAAATCATAGAAAGTGAGAGTGTCAGTCCTCTTGTACTGAAGTCGGCATTGTGCCTTTTGAATTTAATTCCGATGCAATTTCTGTGTTTCATCGTCAGTAAGAAGGTGCAAGGTATACAGTAAACCTAAGTGAAGCATCGGAATCTAAAACTGGACTCACGGGAGAGTTTCACATCATAGAAAGTGAGAGTGTCAGTCCTCTTATAATTAAGTCGGCATTATATCATTTGTATTAAATTCGGATGCAATTTCTGTGTTTCATCGTCAATATGAAGGTGCAAGGTATACAGTAAACCTGAAGTGAAGCATCGGAATCTAAATCTGGACTCACAGGAGAGGTTCAAATCATAGAAAGTGAGAGTGTCAGTCCTCTTATAATTAAGTCGGCATTATATCATTTGTATTAAATTCGGATGCAATTTCTGTGTTTCATCGTCAATATGAAGGTGCAAGGTATACAGTAAACCTGAAGTGAAGCATCGGAATCTAAAACTGGACTCACAGGAGATATTCAAATCATTGAAAGTTAGAGTGTCACTCCTCTTGTACTTAAGTCGGTATTGTGCCTTTTGTATTAAATTCGGATGCAATTTCTGTGTTTCATCGTCAATTAGAAGGTCCAAGTGATACAGTATACCTTAAGGGAAGCATCGGAATCTAAAACTGGACCCACAGGAGAGGATCAAATCATAGAATGTGGGAGTGTCAGTCCTCTTTTACTTAAGTCGGCATTGTGCCTTTTGTATTAAATTCGGATGCAATTTCTGTGTTTAATCGTCAATAAGAAGGTCCAAGGGATACAGTAAACCTGAAGTGAAGCATCGGAATCTAAAACTGGACTTACAGGAGAGGTTCAAATCATAGAAAGTGAGAGTGTCAGTCGTCTTGTGCTTAAGTCGCCATTGTGCCTCTTGTATTAAATTCGGATGCAATTTCTGTGTTTCTTCGTCAATAAGAAGGTCCAAGGGATACAGTAAACCTGAAGTGAAGCATCGGAATCTAAAACTGGACTCACAGGAGAGTTTCAAATCATAGAAAGTGAGAGTGTCAGATCTCTTATAATTAAGTCGGCATTATATCATTTGTATTAAATTCGGATGCAATTTCTGTGTTTCATCGTCAATATGAAGGTGCAAGGTATACAGTAAACCTGACGTGAAGCATCGGAATCTAAAACTGGACTCACAGGAGAAGTTCAAATCATAGAAAGTTAGCGACTCACTCCTGTTGTACTTAAGTCAATATTGTGCTTTTTGAATTAAATTCGGATGCAATTTCTGTGTTTCATCGTCAATAAGAAGGTCCATGGGATACAGTAAACCTGAAGTGAAGCATCGGAATCTAAAACTGGACTCACAGGAGAGGTTCAAATCATGGAAAGTGAGAGTGTCAGTCCTCTTGTACTTAAGTCGCCATTGTGCCTTTTGTATTAAATTCGGATGCAATTTCTGTGTTTCATCGTCAATAAGAAGGTCCAAGGGATACAGTAAACCTGAAGTGAAGCATCGGAATCTAAAACTGGACGTACAGGAGGGGTTCAAATAATAGAAAGTGAGAGTGTCAGTCCTCTTCTACTTAAGACGCCATTGTGCCATTTGTATTAAATTCGGATGCAATTTCTGTGTTTCATCGTCAATAAGAAGGTCCAATGGATACAGATAACCTGTAGTGAAGCATCGGAATCTAAAACTGGACTTACAGGAGGGGTTCAAATCATAGAAAGTGAGAGTGTCAGTCCTCTTGTACTTAAGACGGCATTGTGCCATTTGTATTAAATTCGGATGCAATTTCTGTGTTTCATCGTCTATAAGAAGGTCCAAGGGATACAGTAAACCTGAAGTGAAGCATCGAAATCTAAAACTGGACTCACAGGAGATATTCAAATCATAGAAAGTTAGAGTGTCACTCCTCTTGTACTTAAGTCGGTATTGTGCCTTTTGTATTAAATTCGGATGCAATTTCTGTGTTTCGTCGTCAATAAGAAGGTCCAAGGGATACAGTATACCTTAAGGGAAGCATCGGAATCTAAAACTGGACCCACAGGAGAGGATCAAATCATAGAATGTGGGAGTGTCAGTCCTCTTTTACTTAAGTCGGCATTGTGCCTTTTGTATTAAATTCGGATGCAATTTCTGTTTTTAATCGTCAATAAGAAGGTCCAAGGGATACAGTAAACCTGAAGTGAAGCATCGGAATCTAAAACTGGACTCACAGGAGAGGTTCAAATCATGGAAAGTGAGAGTGTCAGTCGTTATGTGCTTAAGTCGCCATTGTGCTTTTTGTATTAAATTCGGATGCAATATCTGTGTTTCTTCGTCAATAAGAAGGTCCAAGGGATACAGTAAACCTGAAGTGAAGCATGGGAATCTAAAAGTGGACTCATAGGAGAGTTTCAAATCATAGAAAGTTATAGTGTCACTCCTCTTGTACCTAAGTCGGTATTGTGACTTTTGTATTAAATCGGATTCAATTTCTGTGTTTCATCGTCAATAAGAAGTTCCAAGGAATACAGTATACCTGTAGTGAAGCATCGGAATCAAAAACTGGACTCACAGGAGAGGTTCAAATCATAGAAAGTGAGAGTGTCAGTCCTCTTGTAATTAAGTCGACATTATGCCATTTGTATATACTTCGGATTCAATTTCAGTGTTTCATAGTCAATAAGAAGGTCCAAGGGATACAGTAAATCAGAAGTGAAGCATCGGAATCCAAAACTTTACTCACAGGAGAGGTTCAAATCATAGAAAGTGAGAGTGTCAGTCCTCTTGTACTGAAGTCGGCATTGTGCCTTTTGAATTTAATTCCGATGCAATTTCTGTGTTTCATCGTCAATAAGAAGGTGCAAGGTATACAGTAAACCTGAAGTGAAGCATCGGAATCTAAAACTGGACTCACAGGAGAGTTTCAAATCATAGAAAGTGAGAGTGTCAGTCCTCTTATAATTAAGTCGGCATTATATCATTTGTATTAAATTCGGATGCAATTTCTGTGTTTCATCGTCAATATGAAGGTGCAAGGTATACAGTAAGCCTGAAGTAAAGCATCGGAATCTGAAACTGGACTCACAGGTGAGATTCAAATCATAGAAAGTGAGAGTGTCAGTCCTCTTATAATTAAGTCGGCATTATATCATTTGTATTAAATTCGGATGCAATTTCTGTGTTTCATCGTCAATATGAAGGTGCAAGGTATACAGTAAACCTGAAGTGAAGCATCGGAATCTAAAACTGGACTCACAGGAGATATTCAAATCATTGAAAGTTAGAGTGTCACTCCTCTTGTACTTAAGTCGGTATTGTGCCTTTTGTATTAAATTCGGATGCAATTTCTGTGTTTCATCGTCAATAAGAAGGTCCAAGTGATACAGTATACCTTAAGGGAAGCATCGGAATCTAAAACTGGACCCACAGGAGAGGATCAAATCATAGAATGTGGGAGTGTCAGTCCTCTTTTACTTAAGTCGGCATTGTGCCTTTTGTATTAAATTCTGATGCAATTTCTGTGTTTAATCGTCAATAAGAAGGTCCAAGGGATACAGTAAACCTGAAGTGAAGCATCGGAATCTAAAACTGGACTCACAGGAGAGGTTCAAATCATGGAAAGTGAGAGTGTCAGTGGTCTTGTGCTTAAGTCGCCATTGTGCCTTTTGTATTAACTTCGGATACAATGTCTGTGTTTCTTCGTCAATAAGAAGGTCCAAGGGATACAGTAAACCTGAAGTGAAGCATCGGAATCTAAAACTGGACTCACAGGAGAGTTTCAAATCATAGAAAGTGAGAGTGTCAGTTCTCTTATAATTAAGTCTTCATTATATCATTTGTATTAAATTCGGAAGCAATTTCTGTGTTTCATCGTCAATATGAAGGTGCAAGGTATACAGTAAACCTGAAGTGAAGCATCGGAATCTAAAACTGGACTCACAGGAGAAGTTCAAATTATAGAAAGTTAGCGACTCACTCCAGTTGTACTTAAGTCAATATTGTGCTTTTTGTATTAAATTCGGATGCAATTTCTGTGTTTCATCGTCAATAAGAAGGTCCAAGGGATACAGTAAACCTGAAGTGAAGCATCGGAATCTAAAACTGGACTCACAGGAGAGGTTCAAATCGTGGAAAGTGAGAGTGTCAGTCCTCTTGTACTTAAGTCGGCATTGTGCCATTCGTATTAAATTCCGATGCAATTTCTGTGTCTCATCGTCAATAAGAAGGTGCAAGGTATACAGTAAACCTGAAGTGAAGTATCGGAATCTAAAACTGGACTCATAGGAGAGGTTCAAATCATGGAAAGTGAGAGTGTCAGTCCTCTTGTACTTAAGTCGCCATTGTGCCTTTTGTATTAAATTCGAATGCAATTTCTGTGTTTCATCGTCAATAAGAAGGTCCACGGGATACAGTAAACCTGAAGTGAAGCATCGGAATCTAAAACTGGACTTACAGGAGGGGTACAAATAATAGAAAGTGAGAGTGTCAGTCCTCTTGTACTTATGACGCCATTGTGCCATTTGTATTAAATTCGGATGCAATTTCTGTGTTTCATCGTCAATAAGAAGGTCCAATGGATACAGATAACCTGTAGTGAAGCATCGGAATCTAAAACTGGACTTACAGGAGGGGTTCAAATCATAGAAAGTGAGAGTGTCAGTCCTCTTGTACTTAAGACGGCATTGTGCCATTTGTATTAAATTCGGATGCAATTTCTGTGTTTCATCGTCTATAAGAAGGTCCAAAGGATACAGTAAACCTGAAGTGAAGCATCGGAATCTAAAACTGGACTCACAGGAGATATTCAAATCATAGAAAGTTAGAGTGTCACTCCTCTTGTACTTAAGTCGGTATTGTGCCTTTTGTATTAAATTCGGATGCAATTTCTGTGTTTCATCGTCAATAAGAAGGTCCAAGGGATACAGTATACCTTAAGGGAAGCATCGGAATCTAAAACTGGACCCACAGGAGAGGATCAAATCATAGAATGTGGGAGTGTCAGTCCTCTTTTACTTAAGTCGACATTGTGCCTTTTGTATTAAATTCGGATGCAATTTCTGTGTTTAATCGTCAATAAGAAGGTCCAAGGGATACAGTAAAACTGAAGTGAAGCATCGGAATCTAAAACTGGACTCACAGGAGAGGTTCTAATCATGGAAAGTGAGAGTGTCAGTCGTCTTGTGCTTAAGTCGCCATTGTGCCTTTTGTATTAAATTCGGATGCAATTTCTGTGTTTCTTCGTCAATAAGAAGGTCCAAGGGATACAGTAAATATGAAGTGAAGCATGGGAATCTAAAAGTGGACTCATAGGAGAGTTTCAAATCATAGAAAGTTATAGTGTCACTCCTCTTGTACCTAAGTCGGTATTGTGACATTTGTATTAAATTCGGATGCAATTTCTGTGTTTTATCATCAACAAGAATGTCCAAGGGATACAGTAAACCTGAAGTGAAGCATCGGAATCTAAAACTGGACTCACAGGAGAGGTTCAAATCATAGAAAGTGAGAGTGTTAGTCCTCTTGTACTTAAGTCGGCATTGTGCCATTTGTATTAAATTCGGATGCAATTTCTGTGTCTCATCGTCAATAAGAAGGTCCAAGGGATACAGTAAACCTGAAGTGAAGCATCGGAATCTAAAACTGGACTCACAGGAGAGGTTCAATTCATAGAAAGTTATAGTGTCAGTCCTCTTGTACTTAAGTCGGCATTGTGCCTTTTGAATTTAATTAAGATGAAATTTCTGTGCTTCATCGTCAATAAGAAGTAGCAAGGTATACAGTAAACCTGAAGTGAAGCATCAGAAGCTAAAACTGGACTCACAGGAGAGGTTCAAATCATAGAAAGTGATAGTGTTAGTCCTCTTGTACTTAAGTCGGCATTGTGCCATTTGTATTAAATCGGATTCAATTTCTGTGTTTCATCGTCAATAAGAAGTTCCAAGGAATACAGTATACCTGTAGTGAAGCATCGGAATCAAAAACTGGACTCACAGGAGAGGTTCAAATCATAGAAAGTTAGAGTGTCAGTCCTCTTGCACTGAAGTCGGCCTTGTGCCTTTTGAATTTAATTCCGATGCAATTTCTGTGTTTCATCGCCAATAAGAAGATGCAAGGTATACAGTAAACCTGAAGTGAAGCTTCGGAATCTAAAACTGGACTCACAGGAGAGGTTCAAATCATGGAATGTGAGAGTGTCAGTCCTCTTGTACTTAAGTCGCCATTGTGCCTTTTGTATTAAATTCGGATGCAATTTCTGTGTTTCATCGTCAATAAGAAGGTCCAAGGGATACAGTAAACCTGAAGTGAAGCATCGGAATCTAAAACTGGACTCACAGGAGATGTTCAAATCATAGAAAGTTATAGTGTCAGCGCTCTTGTACTTTATTCGGCATTGTGCCTTTTGTATTAAATTCGGATGCAAACTCTGTGTTTCATCGTCAATATGAAGGTGCAAGGTATACAGTAAACCTGAAGTGAAGCATCGGAATCTAAAACTGGACTCACAGGAGAAGTGCAAATCATAGAAAGTTAGCGACTCACTCCTGTTGTACTTAAGTCAGTATTGTGTCTTTTGTATTAAATTCGGATGCAATTTCTGTGTTTCATCGTCAATAAGAAAGTCCCAGGGATACAGTAAACCTGAAGTGAAGCATCGAAATCTAAAAGTGGACTCACAGGAGAGGTTCAAATCATAGAAAGTGAGAGTGTCAGTCCTCTTGCACTGAAGTCGGCATTGTGCCTTTTGTATTAAATTCGGATGCAATTTCTGTGTTTCATCGTCAATAAGAAAGTCCAAGGGATACAGTAAACCTGAAGTGAAGCATCGGAATCTAAAACTGGACTCACAGGAGATTTTCAAATCATAGAAAGTTATAGTGTCAGCGCTCTTGTACTTTATTCGGCATTGTGCCTTTTTTATTAAATTCGGATGCAAACTCTGTGTTTCATCGTCAATAAGAAGGTCCAATGGATACAGAAAACCTGTAGTGAAGCATCGGAATCTAAAACTGGACTTACAGGAGGGGTTCAAATCATAGAGAGTGAGAGTGTCAGTCCTCTTGTACTTAAGACGGCATTGTGCCATTTGTATTAAATTCGGATGCAATTTCTGTGTTTCATCGTCTATAAGAAGGTCCAACGGATACAGTAAACCTGAAGTGAAGCATCGGAATCTAAAACTGGACTCACAGGAGAGTTTCAAATCATAGAAAGTTATAGTGTCACTCCTCTTGTACCTAAGTCGGTATTGTGACTTTTGTATTAAATTCGGATGCAATTTCTGTGTTTCAACGTCAATAAGAATGTCCAAGGGATACAGTAAACCTGAAGTGAAGCATCGGAATCTAAAACTGGACTCACAGGAGAGGTTCAATTCATAGAAAGTTATAGTGTCAGTCCTCTTGTACTTAAGTCGGCATTGTGCCTTTTGAATTTAATTAAGATGAAATTTCTGTGCTTCATCGTCAATAAGAAGTAGCAAGGTATACAGTAAACCTGAAGTGAAGCATCAGAAGCTAAAACTGGACTCACAGGAGAGGTTCAAATCATAGAAAGTGAGAGTGTTAGTCCTCTTGTACTTAAGTCGGCATTGTGCCATTTGTATTAAATTCGGATGCAATTTCTGTGTTTCATCGTCAATAAGAAGGTCCAATGGATACAGAAAACCTGTAGTGAAGCATCGGAATCTGAAACTGGACTTACAGGAGGGGTTCAAATCATAGAAAGTGAGAGTGTCAGTCCTCTTGTACTTAAGACGGCATTGTGCCATTTGTATTAAATTCGGATGCAATTTCTGTGTTTCATCGTCAATAAGAAGGTCCAAGGGATACAGTATACCTTAAGGGAAGCATCGGAATCTAAAACTGGACCCACAGGAGAGGATCAAATCATAGAATGTGGGAGTGTCAGTCCTCTTTTACTTAAGTCGGCATTGTGCCTTTTGTATTAAATTCGGATGCAATTTCTGTGTTTAATCGTCAATACGAAGGTCCAAGGGATACAGTAAACCTGAAGTGAAGCATCGGAATCTAAAACTGGACTCACAGGAGAGGTTCAAATCATGGAAAGTGAGAGTGTCAGTCGTCTTGTGCTTAAGTCGCCATTGTGCCTTTTGTATTAAATTCGGATGCAATTTCTGTGTTTCTTCGTCAATAAGAAGGTCCAAGGCATACAGTAAACCTGAAGTGAGGCATGGGAATCCAAAAGTGGACTCACAGGAGAGTTTCAAATCATAGAAAGTTATAGTGTCACTCCTCTTGTACCTAAGTCGGTATTGTGACTTTTGTATTAAATTCGGATGCAATTTCTGTGTTTCATCATCAACAAGAATGTCCAAGGGATACAGTAAACCTGAAGTGAAGCATCGGAATCTAAAACTGGACTCACAGGAGAGGTTCAAATCATAGAAAGTGAGAGTGTTAGTCCTCTTGTACTTAAGTCGGCATTGTGCCATTTGTATTAAATTCGGATGCAATTTCTGTGTCTCATCGTCAATAAGAAGGTCCAAGGGATACAGTAAACCTGAAGTGAAGCATCGGAATCTAAAACTGGACTCACAGAAGAGGTTCAATTCATAGAAAGTTAGAGTGTCAGTCCTCTTGTACTTAAGTCGGCATTGTGCCTTTTGAATTTAATTCCGATGAAATTTCTGTGCTTCATCGTCAATAAGAAGTAGCAAGGTATACAGTAAACCTGAGGTGAAGCATCAGAAGCTAAAACTGGACTCACAGGAGAGGTTCAAATCATAGAAAGTGAGAGTGTTAGTCCTCTTGTACTTAAGTCGGCATTGTGCCATTTGTATTAAATCGGATTCAATTTCTGTGTTTCATCGTCAATAAGAAGTTCCAAGGAATACAGTATACCTGTAGTGAGGCATCGGAATCAAAAACTGGACTCACAGGAGAGGTTCAAATCATAGAAAGTGAGGGTGTCAGTCCTCTTGTACTTAAGTCTGCATTGTGCCTTTTGAATTTAATTCCGATGCAATTTCTGTGTTTCATCGTCAATAAGAAGGTGCAAGGTATACAGTAAACGTGAAGTGAAGCATCGGAATCTAAATCTGGACTCACAGGAGATATTCAAATCATAGAAAGTTAGCGACTCACTCCTGTTGTACTTAAGTCGGGATTGTGCCTTTTGTATTAAATTCGGATGCAATTCCTGTGTTTCATCGTCCATAAGAAGGTCCAAGGGATACAGTAAACCTGAAGTGAAGCATCGGAATCTAAAATTGGACTCAAAGGAGAGGTTCAAATCATAGAAAGTTGAAGTGTCAGTCCTCTTGTACTTAAGTCGGCATTGTGCCTTTTGAATTTAATTCCGATGCAATTTCTGTGTTTCATCGTCAATAAGAAGGTGCAAGGTATACAGTAAACCTGAAGTGAAGCATCGGAATCTAAAACTGGACTCACAGGAGAGGTGCAAATCATAGAAAGTGAGAGTGTCAGTCCTCTTGTACTTATGTCGGCATTGTGCCATTTGTATTAAATTCCGATGCAATTTCTGTGTCTCATCGTCAACAAGAAGCAGCAAGGTGTACAGTAAACCTGAAGTGAAGCATCGGAATCTAAAACTGGACTCACAGGAGAGGTTCAAATCATAGAAACTTATAGTGTTACTCCTCTTTTACCTAAGTCCGTATTGTGACTTTTGTATTAAATTCGGATGCAATTTCTGTGTTTCTTCGTTAATATGAAGGTGCAAGGTATACAGTAAACCTGAAGTGAAGCATCGGAATCTAAAACTGGACTCACAGGAGAGGTTCAAATCATAGAAACTTATAGTGTTACTCCTCTTTTACCTAAGTCGGTATTGTGACTTTTGTATTAAATTCGGATGCAATTTCTGTGTTTCTTCGTCAATATGAAGGTGCAAGGTATATAGTAAACCTGAAGTGAAGCATCGGAATCTAAAACTGGACTCACAGGAGAGGTTCAAATCATAGAATTTATAGTGTTACTCCTCTTTTTCCTAAGTCGGTATTGTGACTTTTGTATTAAATTCGGATGCAATTTCTGTGTTTCATCGTCAATAAGAAGGTGCAAGGTATACAGTAAACCTGAAGTGAAGCTTCGGAATCTAAAACTGGACTCGCAGGAGAGGTTCAAATCATGGAATGTGAGATTGTCAGTCCTCTTGTACATAAGTCGCCATTGTGCCTTTTGTATTAAATTCGGATGCAATTTCTGTGTTTCATCGTCAATAAGAAGGTGCAAGGGATACAGTAAACCTGAAGTGAAGCATCGGAATCTAAAACTGGACTCACAGGAGATGTTCAAATCATAGAAAGTTATAGTGTCAGCGCTCTTGTACTTTATTCGGCATTGTGCCTTTTGTATTAAATTCGGATGCAAACTCTGTGTTTCATCGTCAATATGAAGGTGCAAGGTATACAGTAAACCTGAAGTGAAGCATCGGAATCTAAAACTGGACTCACAGGAGATGTTCAAATCATAGAAAGTTAGCGACTCACTCCTGTTGTACTTAAGTCGGTATTGTGTCTTTTGTATTAAATTCGGATGCAATTTCTGTGTTTCATCGTCAATAGGAAAGTCCAAGGGATACAGTAAACCTGAAGTGAAGCATCGGAATCTAAAAGTGGACTCACAGGAGAGGTTCAAATCATAGAAAGTGAGAGTGTCAGTCCTCTTGCACTGAAGTCGGCATTGTGCCTTTTGTATTAAATTCGGATGCAATTTCTGTGTTTCATCGTCAATAAGAAAGTCCAAGGGATACAGTAAACCTGAAGTGAAGCATCGGAATCTAAAACTGGACTCACAGGAGATGTTCAAATCATAGAAAGTTATAGTGTCAGCGCTCTTGTACTTTATTCGGCATTGTGCCTTTTTTATTAAATTCGGATGCAAACTCTGTGTTTCATCGTCAATAAGAAGGTCCAATGGATACAGAAAACCTGTAGTGAAGCATCGGAATCTAAAACTGGACTTACAGGAGGGGTTCAAATCATAGAGAGTGAGAGTGTCAGTCCTCTTGTACTTAAGACGGCATTGTGCCATTTGTATTAAATTCGGATGCAATTTCTGTGTTTCATCGTCAATAAGAAGGTCCAACGGATACAGTAAACCTGAAGTGAAGCATCGGAATCTAAAACTGGTCTCACAGGAGAGTTTCAAATCATAGAAAGTTATAGTGTCACTCCTCTTGTACCTAAGTCGGTATTGTGACTTTTGTATTAAATTCGGATGCAATTTCTGTGTTTCATCGTCAATAAGAAGGTCCATGGAATACAGTATACCTCTAGTGAAGCATCGGAATCTAAAACTGGACTCACAAGAGAGGTTCAAATCATGGAATGTGAGAGTGTCAGTCCTCTTGTACTTAAGTCGCCATTGTGCCTTTTGTATTAAATTTGGATGCAATTTCTGTGTTTCATCGTCATTAAGAAGGTCCAAGGGATACAGTACACCTGAAGTGAAGCATCAGAATCTAAAACTGGACTCACAGGAGAGGTTCAAATCATAGAAAGTGAGAGTGTCAGTCCTCTTATAATTAAGTCGGCATTATATCATTTGTATTAAATTCGGATGCAATTTCTGTGTTTCATCGTCAATATGGTGGTGGAAGGTATACAGTAAACGTGAAGTGAAGCATCGGAATCTAAAACTGGACTCACAGGAGAAGTTCAAATCAAAGAAAGTTAGCGACTCACTCCTGTTGTACTTAAGTCGGTATTGTGCCTTTTCTATTAAATTCGGATGCAATTTCTGTGTTTCATCGTCAATAAGAAGGTCCAAGGGATACAGTAAACCTGAAGTGAAGCATCGGAATCTAAAACTGGACTCACAGGAAAGGTTCAAATCGTGGAAAGTGAGAGTGTCAGTCCTCTTGTACTTAAGTCGGCATTGTGCCATTCGTATTAAATTCCGATGCAATTTCTGTGTCTCATCGTCAATAAGAAGGTGCAAGGTATACAGTAAACCTGAAGTGAAGTATCGGAATCAAAAACTGGACTCATAGGAGAGGTTCAAATCATGGAAAGTGAGAGTGTCAGTCCTCTTGTACTTAAGTCGCCATTGTGCCTTTTGTATTAAATTCGGATGCAATTTCTGTGTTTCATCGTCAATAAGAAGGTCCAAGGGATACAGTAAACCTGAAGTGAAGCATCGGAATCTAAAACTGGACTTACAGGAGGGGTTCAAATCATAGAAAGTGAGAGTGTCAGTCCTCTTGTACTTAAGACGCCATTGTGCCATTTGTATTAAATTCGGATGCAATTTCTGTGTTTCATCGTCAATAAGAAGGTCCAATAGATACAGAAAACCTGTAGTGAAGCATCGGAATCTAAAACTGGACTTACAGGAGGGGTTCAAATCATAGAAAGTGAGAGTGTCAGTCCTCTTGTACTTAAGACGGCATTGTGCCATTTGTATTAAATTCGGATGCAATTTCTGTGTTTCATCGTCTATAAGAAGGTCCAAGGGATACAGTAAACCTGAAGTGAAGCATCGGAATCTAAAACTGGACTCACAGGAGATATTCAAATCATAGAAAGTTAGAGTGTCACTCCTCTTGTACTTAAGTCGGTATTGTGCCTTTTGTATTAAATTCGGATGCAATTTCTGTGTTTCATCGTCAATAAGAAGGTCCAAGGGATACAGTATACCTTAAGGGAAGCAAATGAATCTAAAACTGGACCCACAGGAGAGGATCAAATCATAGAATGTGGGAGTGTCAGTCCTCTTTTACTTAAGTCGGCATTGTGCCTTTTGTATTAAATTCGGATGCAATTTCTGTGTTTAATCGTCAATACGAAGGTCCAAGGGATACAGTAAACCTGAAGTGAAGCATCGGAATCTAAAACTGGACTCACAGGAGAGGTTCAAATCATGGAAAGTGAGAGTGTCAGTCGTCTTGTGCTTAAGTCGCCATTGTGCCTTTTGTATTAAATTCGGATGCAATTTCTGTGTTTCTTCGTCAATAAGAAGGTCCAAGGGATGCAGTAAACCTGAAGTGAAGCATGGGAATCCAAAAGTGGACTCACAGGAGAGTTTCAAATCATAGAAAGTTATAGTGTCACTCCTCTGGTACCTAAGTCGGTATTGTGACTTTTGTATTAAATTCGGATGCAATTTCTGTGTTTCATCATCAACAAGGATGTCCAAGGGATACAGTAAACCTGAAGTGAAGCATCGGAATCTAAAACTGGACTCACAAGACAGGTTCAAATCATAGAAAGTGAGAGTGTTAGTCCTCTTGTACTTAAGTCGGCATTGTGCCATTTGTATTAAATTCGGATGCAATTTCTGTGTCTCATCGTCAATAAGAAGGTCCAAGGGATACAGTAAACCTGAAGTGAAGCATCGGAATCTAAAACTGGACTCACAGAAGAGGTTCAATTCATAGAAAGTTAGAGTGTCAGTCCTCTTCTACTTAAGTCGGCATTGTGCCTTTTGAATTTAATTCCGATGAAATTTCTGTGCTTGATCGTCAATAAGAAGTAGCAAGGTATACAGTAAACCTGAGGTGAAGCATCAGAAGCTAAAACTGGACTCACAGGAGAGGTTCAAATCATAGAAAGTGAGAGTCTTAGTCCTCTTGTACTTAAGTCGGCATTGTGCCATTTGTATTAAATCGGATTCAATTTCTGTGTTTCATCGTCCATAAGAAGGTCCAAGGGATACAGTAAACCTGAAGTGAAGCATCGGAATCTAAAATTGGACTCAAAGGAGAGGTTCAAATCATAGAAAGTTGAAGTGTCAGTCCTCTTGTACTTAAGTCGGCATTGTGCCGTTTGAAATTAATTCCGATGCAATTTCTGTGTTTCATCGTCAATAAGAAGGTGCAAGGTATACAGTAAACCTGAAGTGAAGCATCGGAATCTAAAACTGGACTCACAGGAGAGGTGCAAATCATAGAAAGTGAGAGTGTCAGTCCTCTTGTACTTATGTCGGCATTGTGCCATTTGTATTAAATTCTGATGCAATTTCTGTGTCTCATCGTCAATAAGAAGCAGCAAGGTGTACAGTAAACCTGAAGTGAAGCATCGGAATCTAAAACTGGACTCACAGGAGAGGTTCAAATCATAGAATCTTATAGTGTTACTCCTCTTTTACCTAAGTCGGTATTGTGACTTTTGTATTAAATTCGGATGCAATTTCTGTGTTTCATCGTCAATAAGAAGGTCCAATGGATACAGTAAACCTGAAGTGAAGCATCGGAATCTAAAACTGGACTCACAGGAGAGGTTTAAATCATAGAATGTTAGAGTGTCAGTCCACTTGTACTTAAGTCGGCATTGTGCGTTTTGAATTTAATTCCGATGCAATTTCTCTGTTTCATCGTTAATAAGAAGGTGCAAGGTATACAGTAAACCTGAAGTGAAGCATCGGAATTTAAAACTGAACTCACAGGAGAGGTTAAATCATAGAAAGAGAGAGTGTCAGTCCTCTTGTACTTAAGTCGGCATTGTGCCATTTGTAATAAATTTGGATGCAATTTCTGTGTTTCATCGTCAATAAGAAGGCCAAGGGATACAATAAACCGGAAGTGAAGCATCGGAATCCTAAACTGGCCTCACAGGAGAGGTTCAAATCATAGAGAGTTAGAGCGTTAGAGTGTCAGTCCTCTTGTACTTAAGTCGGCATTGTGTCTTTTGTATTAAATTCGGATGTAATTTCTGTGTTTCTTCGTCAATATGAAGGTGCAAGGTATACAGTAAACCTGAAGTGAAGCATCGGAATCTAAAACTGGACTCACAGGAGAGGTTCAAATCATAGAAAGTAAAAGTGTCAGTCCTCTAGTACTTAAGTCGGCATTGTGCCATTTGTATTAAATTCGGATGCAATTTCTGTGTTTCATCATCAATAAGAAGGTCCAAGGGATACAGTAAACCTGAAGTGAAGCATCGGAATCCTAAACTGGACTCACAGGAGAGGTTCAAATCATAGAGGGTTAGAGCGTTAAAGTGTCAGTCCACTTGTACTTAAGTCGGCATTGTGCCTTCTGTATTAAATTCGGATGCAATTTCTGTGTTTCATCGTCAATATGAAGGTGCAAGGTATACAGTAAATCTGAAGTGAAGCATGGGTATCTAAAACTGGACTCACAGGAGAGGTTCAAATCATTGAAAGTAAGTGTGTCAGTCCTCTAGTACTTAAGTCGGCATTGTGCCATTTGTATTAAATTCGGATGCAATTTCTGTGTTTCATCGTCAATAAGAAGGTCCAAGGGATACAGTATACCTTAAGGGAAGCATCGGAATCTAAAACTGGACCCACAAGAGAGGATCAAATCATAGAATGTTAGAGTGTCAGTCCTCTTTTACTTAAGTCTTCATTGTGCGTTTTGTATTTAATTCGGATGCAATTTCTGTGTTTAATCGTCAATAAGAAGGTCCAAGGGATACAGTAAACCTGAAGTGAAGCATCGGAATCTAAAACTGGACTCACAGGAGAGGTTCAAATCATGGAAAGTGAGAGTGTCAGTCTTCTTGTGCTTAAGTCGGCATTGTGCCATTTGAATTTAATTGGGATGCAATTTCTGTGTTCCATCGTCAATAAGAAGGTGCAAGGTATACAGTAAACCTGAAGTGAAGCATCGGAATCTAAAACTTGACTCACAGGAGAGGTTCAAATCATAGAAAGTGAGAGTGTTAGTCCTCTTGTACTTAAGCCGGCATTGTGCCATTTGTATTAAATTCGGATGCAATTTCTGTCTCTCATCGTCAATAAGAAGGTCCAAGGGATACAGTAAACCTGAAGTGAAGCATCGGAATCTAAAACTGGACTCACAGGAGAGGTTCAATTCATAGAAAGTTGGAGTGTCTGTCCTCTTGTACTTAAGTCGGCATTGTGCCTTTTGAATTTAATTCCGATGCAATTTCTTTGTTTCATCGTCAATAAGAAGTAGCAAGGTATACAGTAAACCTGAAGTGAAGCATCAGAAGCTAAAACTGGACTCACAGGAGAGGTTCAAATCATAGAAAGTGAGAGTGTTAGTCCTCTTGTACTTAAGTCGGCATTGTGACATTTGTATTAAATCGGATGCAATTTCTGTGTTTCATCGTCAATAAGAAGTCCCAAGGAATACAGTATACCTGTAGTGAAGCATCGGAATCTAAAACTGGACTCACAGGAGAGGTTCAAATCATAGAAAGTGAGAGTGTCAGTCCTCTTGTAATTAAGTCGACATTATGCCATTTGTATATACTTCGGATTCAATTTCAGTGTTTCATCGTCAATAAGAAGGTCCAAGGGATACAGTAAACCAGACGTGAAGCATCGGAATCTAAAACTGGACTCACAGGAGAGGTTCAAATCATAGAAAGTGAGAGTGTCAGTCCTCTTGTACTTAAGTCGGCATTGTGCCTTTTGAAATTATTTCCGATGCAATTTCTGTGTTTCATCGTCAATAAGATGGTGCAAGGTATACAGTAAACCTGAAGTGAAGCTTCGCGATCTAAAACTGGACTCACAGGAGAGGTTCAAATCATGGAAAGTGAGAGTGTCAGTCCTCTTGTACATAAGTCGCCATTGTGCCTTTTGTATTAAATTTGGATGCAGTTTCTGTGTTTCATCGTCATTAAGAACGTCCAAGGGATACAGTACACCTGAAGTGAAGCATCGGAATCTAAAACTGGACTCACAGGAGAGTTTCAAATCATAGAAAGTGAGAGCGTCAGTCCTCTTGTAATTAAGTCGGTATTATATCATTTGTATCAAATTCGGATGCAATTTCTGTGTTCCATCGTAAATAAGAAGGTGCAAGGTATACAGTAAACCTGAAGTGAAGCATCGGAATCTAAAACTGGACTCACAGGAGAGGTTCAAATCATAGAAAGTGAGAGTGTCAGTCCTCTAGTACTTAGGTCGGCATTGTGCCATTCGTATTAAATTCCGATGCAATTTCTGTGTCTCATCGTCAATAAGAAGCTGCAAGTTATACAGTAAACCTGAAGTGAAGCATCGGAATCTAAAACTGGTCTCACAGGAGAGGTTCAAATCATGGAGAGTGAGAGTGTCAGTCCTCTTGTACTTAAGTCGCCATTGTGCCTTTTGTATTAAATTCGGATGCAATTTCTGTGTTTCATCGTCAATAAGAAGGTGCAAGGTATACAGTAAACCTGAAGTGAAGCATCGGAATCTAAAACTGGACCCACAGGAGAGGTTCAAATCATGGAAAGTGAGAGTGTCAGTCTTCTTGTGCTTAAGTCGCCATTGTGCCTTTTGTATTAAGTTCGGATGCAATTTCTGTGTTTCATCGTCAATAAGAAGGTCCAAGGGATACAGTAAACCTGAAGTGAAGCATCGGACTCTAAAACTGGACTCACAGGAGAGGTTCAAATCATAGGAACTTATAGTGTTACTCCTCTTTTACCTAAGTCGGTATTGTGAGTTTTGTATTAAATTCGGATGCAATTTCTGTGTTTCATCGTCAATAAGAAGGTCCAAGGGATACAGTAAACCTGAAGTGAAGCATCGGAATCTAAAACTTGACTCACAGGAGAGGTTCAAATCATAGAAAGTTAGAGTGTCAGTCCACTTGTACTTAAGTCGGCATTGTGCGTTTTGAATTTAATTCCGATGCAATTTCTCTGTTTCATCGTTAATAAGAAGGTGCAAGGTATACAGTAAACCTGAAGTGAAGCATCGAAATCTAAAACTGAACTCACAGGATAGGTTAAATCATAGAAAGAGAGAGTGTCAGTCCTTTTGTACTTAAGTCGGCATTGTGCCATTTGTATTAAATTTGGATGCAATTTCTGTGTTTCATCGTCAATAAGAAGGTCCAAGGAATACAATAAACCGGAAGTGAAGCATCGGAATCCTAAACTGACCTCACAGGAGAGGTTCAAATCATAGAGATTTAGAGCGTTAGAGTGTCAGTCCTCTTGTACTTAAGTCGGCATTGTGCCTATTGTATTAAATTCGGATGCAATTTCTGTGTTTCTTCGTCAATATGAAGGTGCAAGGTATACAGTAAACCTGAAGTGAAGCATCGGAATTTAAAACTGAACTCACAGGAGAGGTTATATCATAGAAAGAGAGAGTGTCAGTCCTCTTGTACTTAAGTCGGCATTGTGCCATTTGTAATAAATTTGGATGCAATTTCTGTGTTTCATCGTCAATAAGAAGGCCAAGGGATACAATAAACCGGAAGTGAAGCATCGGAATCCCAAACTGGCCACACAGGAGAGGTTCAAATCATAGAGAGTTAGAGCGTTAGAGTGTCAGTCCTCTTGTACTTAAGTCGGCATTGTGTCTTTTGTATTAAATTCGGATGTAATTTCTGTGTTTCTTCGTCAATATGAAGGTGCAAGGTATACAGTAAACCTGAAGTGAAGCATCGGAATCTAAAACTGGACTCACAGGAGAGGTTCAAATCATAGAAAGTAAAAGTGTCAGTCCTCTAGTACTTAAGTCGGCATTGTGCCATTTGTATTAAATTCGGATGCAATTTCTGTGTTTCATCATCAATAAGAAGGTCCAAGGGATACAGTAAACCTGAAGTGAAGCATCGGAATCCTAAACTGGACTCACAGGAGAGGTTCAAATCATAGAGGGTTAGAGCGTTAAAGTGTCAGTCCACTTGTACTTAAGTCGGCATTGTGCCTTGTGTATTAAATTCGGATGCATTTTCTGTGTTTCATCGTCAATATGAAGGTGCAAGGTATACAGTAAAACTGAAGTGAAGCATGGGTATCTAAAACTGGACTCACAGGAGAGGTTCAAATCATTGAAAGTAAGTGTGTCAGTCCTCTAGTACTTAAGTCGGCATTGTGCCATTTGTATTAAATTCGGATGCAATTTCTGTGTTTCATCGTCAATAAGAAGGTCCAAGGGATACAGTATACCTTAAGGGAAGCATCGGAATCTAAATTGGACCCACAAGAGAGGATCAAATCATAGAATGTTAGAGTGTCAGTCCTCTTTTACTTAAGTCGGCATTGTGCGTTTTGTATTTAATTCGGATGCAATTTCTGTGTTTAATCGTCAATAAGAAGGTCCAAGGGATACAGTAAACCTGAAGTGAAGCATCGGAATCTAAAACTGGACTCACAGGAGAGGTTCAAATCATGGAAAGTGAGAGTGTCAGTCTTCTTGTGCTTAAGTCGGCATTGTGCCTTTTGAATTTAATTCCGATGCAATTTCTGTGTTCCATCGTCAATAAGAAGGTGCAAGGTATACAGTAAACCTGAAGTGAAGCATCGGAATCTAAAACTGGACTCACAGGAGAGGTTCAAATCATAGAAAGTGAGAGTGTTAGTCCTCTTGTACTTAAGCCGGCATTGTGCCATTTGTATTAAATTCGGATGCAATTTCTGTCTCTCATCGTCAATAAGAAGGTCCAAGGGATACAGTAAACCTGAAGTGAAGCATCGGAATCTAAAACTGGACTCACAGGAGAGGTTCAATTCATAGAAAGTTGGAGTGTCTGTCCTCTTGTACTTAAGTCGGCATTGTGCCTTTTGAATTTAATTCCGATGCAATTTCTTTGTTTCATCGTCAATAAGAAGTAGCAAGGTATACAGTAAACCTGAAGTGAAGTATCAGAAGCTAAAACTGGACTCACAGGAGAGGTTCAAATCATAGAAAGTGAGAGTGTTAGTCCTCTTGTACTTAAGTCGGCATTGTGACATTTGTATTAAATCGGATGCAATTTCTGTGTTTCATCGTCAATAAGAAGTCCCAAGGAATACAGTATACCTGTAGTGAAGCATCGGAATCTAAAACTGGACTCACAGGAGAGGTTCAAATCATAGAAAGTGAGAGTGTCAGTCCTCTTGTAATTAAGTCGACATTATGCCATTTGTATATACTTCGGATTCAATTTCAGTGTTTCATCGTCAATAAGAAGGTCCAAGGGATACAGTAAGCCAGACGTGAAGCATCGGAATCTAAAACTGGACTCACAGGAGAGGTTCAAATCATAGAAAGTGAGAGTGTCAGTCCTCTTGTACTTAAGTCGGCATTGTGCCTTTTGAAATTATTTCCGATGCAATTTCTGTGTTTCATCGTCAATAAGATGGTGCAAGGTATACAGTAAACCTGAAGTGAAGCTTCGCGATCTAAAACTGGACTCACAGGAGAGGTTCAAATCATGGAAAGTGAGAGTGTCAGTCCTCTTGTACATAAGTCGCCATTGTGCCTTTTGTATTAAATTTGGATGCAGTTTCTGTGTTTCATCGTCATTAAGAACGTCCAAGGGATACAGTACACCTAAAGTGAAGCATCGGAATCTAAAACTGGACTCACAGGAGAGTTTAAAATCATAGAAAGTGAGAGCGTCAGTCCTCTTGTAATTAAGTCGGTATTATATCATTTGTATTAAATTCGGATGCAATTTCTGTGTTTCATCGTAAATAAGAAGGTGCAAGGTATACAGTAAACCTGAAGTGAAGCATCGGAATCTAAAACTGGACTCACAGGAGAGGTTCAAATCATAGAAAGTGAGAGTGTCAGTCCTCTAGTACTTAGGTCGGCATTGTGCCATTCGTATTAAATTCCGTTGCAATTTCTGTGTCTCATCGTCAATAAGAAGCTGCAAGTTATACAGTAAACCTGAAGTGAAGCATCGGAATCTAAAACTGGTCTCACAGGAGAGGTTCAAATCATGGAGAGTGAGAGTGTCAGTCCTCTTGTACTTAAGTCGCCATTGTGCCTTTTGTATTAAATTCGGATGCAATTCCTGTGTTTCATCGTCAATAAGAAGGTGCAAGGTATACAGTAAACCTGAAGTGAAGCATCGGAATCTAAAACTGGACCCACAGGAGAGGTTCAAATCATGGAAAGTGAGAGTGTCAGTCTTCTTGTGCTTCAGTCGCCATTGTGCCTTTTGTATTAAGTTCGGATGCAATTTCTGTGTTTCATCGTCAATAAGAAGGTCCAAGGGATACAGTAAACCTGAAGTGAAGCATCGGACTCTAAAACTGGACTCACAGGAGAGGTTCAAATCATAGGAACTTATAGTGTTACTCCTCTTTTACCTAAGTCGGTATTGTGAGTTTTGTATTAAATTCGGATGCAATTTCTGTGTTTCATCGTCAATAAGAAGGTCCAAGGGATACAGTAAACCTGAAGTGAAGCATCGGAATCTAAAACTTGACTCACAGGAGAGGTTCAAATCATAGAAAGTTAGAGTGTCAGTCCACTTGTACTTAAGTCGGCATTGTGCGTTTTGAATTTAATTCCGATGCAATTTCTCTGTTTCATCGTTAATAAGAAGGTGCAAGGTATACAGTAAACCTGAAGTGAAGCATCGAAATCTAAAACTGAACTCACAGGATAGGTTAAATCATAGAAAGAGAGAGTGTCAGTCCTTTTGTACTTAAGTCGGCATTGTGCCATTTGTATTAAATTTGGATGCAATTTCTGTGTTTCATCGTCAATAAGAAGGTCCAAGGAATACAATAAACCGGAAGTGAAGCATCGGAATCCCAAACTGGCCTCACAGGAGAGGTTCAAATCATAGAGATTTAGAGCGTTAGAGTGTCAGTCCTCTTGTACTTAAGTCGGCATTGTGCCTATTGTATTAAATTCGGATGCAATTTCTGTGTTTCTTCGTCAATATGAAGGTGCAAGGTATACAGTAAACCTGAAGTGAAGCATCGGAATTTAAAACTGAACTCACAGGAGAGGTTATATCATAGAAAGAGAGAGTGTCAGTCCTCTTGTACTTAAGTCGGCATTGTGCCATTTGTAATAAATTTGGATGCAATTTCTGTGTTTCATCGTCAATAAGAAGGCCAAGGGATACAATAAACCGGAAGTGAAGCATCGGAATCCTAAACTGGCCACACAGGAGAGGTTCAAATCATAGAGAGTTAGAGCGTTAGAGTGTCAGTCCTCTTGTACTTAAGTCGGCATTGTGTCTTTTGTATTAAATTCGGATGTAATTCCTGTGTTTCTTCGTCAATATGAAGGTGCAAGGTATACAGTAAACCTGAAGTGAAGCATCGGAATCTAAAACTGGACTCACAGGAGAGGTTCAAATCATAGAAAGTAAAAGTGTCAGTCCTCTAGTACTTAAGTCGGCATTGTGCCATTTGTATTAAATTCGGATGCAATTTCTGTGTTTCATCATCAATAAGAAGGTCCAAGGGATACAGTAAACCTGAAGTGAAGCATCGGAATCCTAAACTGGACTCACAGGAGAGGTTCAAATCATAGAGGGTTAGAGCGTTAAAGTGTCAGTCCACTTGTACTTAAGTCGGCATTGTGCCTTGTGTATTAAATTCGGATGCATTTTCTGTGTTTCATCGTCAATATGAAGGTGCAAGGTATACAGTAAAACTGAAGTGAAGCATGGGTATCTAAAACTGGACTCACAGGAGAGGTTCAAATCATTGAAAGTAAGTGTGTCAGTCCTCTAGTACTTAAGTCGGCATTGTGCCATTTGTATTAAATTCGGATGCAATTTCTGTGTTTCATCGTCAATAAGAAGGTCCAAGGGATACAGTATACCTTAAGGGAAGCATCGGAATCTAAATTGGACCCACAAGAGAGGATCAAATCATAGAATGTTAGAGTGTCAGTCCTCTTTTACTTAAGTCGGCATTGTGCGTTTTGTATTTAATTCGGATGCAATTTCTGTGTTTAATCGTCAATAAGAAGGTCCAAGGGATACAGTAAACCTGAAGTGAAGCATCGGAATCTAAAACTGGACTCACAGGAGAGGTTCAAATCATGGAAAGTGAGAGTGTCAGTCTTCTTGTGCTTAAGTCGGCATTGTGCCTTTTGAATTTAATTCCGATGCAATTTCTGTGTTCCATCGTCAATAAGAAGGTGCAAGGTATACAGTAAACCTGAAGTGAAGCATCGGAATCTAAAACTGGACTCACAGGAGAGGTTCAAATCATAGAAAGTGAGAGTGTTAGTCCTCTTGTACTTAAGCCGGCATTGTGCCATTTGTATTAAATTCGGATGCAATTTCTGTCTCTCATCGTCAATAAGAAGGTCCAAGGGATACAGTAAACCTGAAGTGAAGCATCGGAATCTAAAACTGGACTCACAGGAGAGGTTCAATTCATAGAAAGTTGGAGTGTCTGTCCTCTTGTACTTAAGTCGGCATTGTGCCTTTTGAATTTAATTCCGATGCAATTTCTTTGTTTCATCGTCAATAAGAAGTAGCAAGGTATACAGTAAACCTGAAGTGAAGTATCAGAAGCTAAAACTGGACTCACAGGAGAGGTTCAAATCATAGAAAGTGAGAGTGTTAGTCCTCTTGTACTTAAGTCGGCATTGTGACATTTGTATTAAATCGGATGCAATTTCTGTGTTTCATCGTCAATAAGAAGTCCCAAGGAATACAGTATACCTGTAGTGAAGCATCGGAATCTAAAACTGGACTCACAGGAGAGGTTCAAATCATAGAAAGTGAGAGTGTCAGTCCTCTTGTAATTAAGTCGACATTATGCCATTTGTATATACTTCGGATTCAATTTCAGTGTTTCATCGTCAATAAGAAGGTCCAAGGGATACAGTAAACCAGACGTGAAGCATCGGAATCTAAAACTGGACTCACAGGAGAGGTTCAAATCATAGAAAGTGAGAGTGTCAGTCCTCTTGTACTTAAGTCGGCATTGTGCCTTTTGAAATTATTTCCGATGCAATTTCTGTGTTTCATCGTCAATAAGATGGTGCAAGGTATACAGTAAACCTGAAGTGAAGCTTCGCGATCTAAAACTGGACTCACAGGAGAGGTTCAAATCATGGAAAGTGAGAGTGTCAGTCCTCTTGTACATAAGTCGCCATTGTGCCTTTTGTATTAAATTTGGGTGCAGTTTCTGTGTTTCATCGTCATTAAGAACGTCCAAGGGATACAGTACACCTAAAGTGAAGCATCGGAATCTAAAACTGGACTCACAGGAGAGTTTAAAATCATAGAAAGTGAGAGCGTCAGTCCTCTTGTAATTAAGTCGGTATTATATCATTTGTATTAAATTCGGATGCAATTTCTGTGTTTCATCGTAAATAAGAAGGTGCAAGGTATACAGTAAACCTGAAGTGAAGCATCGGAATCTAAAACTGGACTCACAGGAGAGGTTCAAATCATAGAAAGTGAGAGTGTCAGTCCTCTAGTACTTAGGTCGGCATTGTGCCATTCGTATTAAATTCCGATGCAATTTCTGTGTCTCATCGTCAATAAGAAGCTGCAAGTTATACAGTAAACCTGAAGTGAAGCATCGGAATCTAAAACTGGTCTCACAGGAGAGGTTCAAATCATGGAGAGTGAGAGTGTCAGTCCTCTTGTACTTAAGTTGCCATTGTGCCTTTTGTATTAAATTCGGATGCAATTCCTGTGTTTCATCGTCAATAAGAAGGTGCAAGGTATACAGTAAACCTGAAGTGAAGCATCGGAATCTAAAACTGGACCCACAGGAGAGGTTCAAATCATGGAAAGTGAGAGTGTCAGTCTTCTTGTGCTTCAGTCGCCATTGTGCCTTTTGTATTAAGTTCGGATGCAATTTCTGTGTTTCATCGTCAATAAGAAGGTCCAAGGGATACAGTAAACCTGAAGTGAAGCATCGGACTCTAAAACTGGACTCACAGGAGAGGTTCAAATCATAGGAACTTATAGTGTTACTCCTCTTTTACCTAAGTCGGTATTGTGAGTTTTGTATTAAATTCGGATGCAATTTCTGTGTTTCATCGTCAATAAGAAGGTCCAAGGGATACAGTAAACCTGAAGTGAAGCATCGGAATCTAAAACTTGACTCACAGGAGAGGTTCAAATCATAGAAAGTTAGAGTGTCAGTCCACTTGTACTTAAGTCGGCATTGTGCGTTTTGAATTTAATTCCGATGCAATTTCTCTGTTTCATCGTTAATAAGAAGGTGCAAGGTATACAGTAAACCTGAAGTGAAGCATCGAAATCTAAAACTGAACTCACAGGATAGGTTAAATCATAGAAAGAGAGAGTGTCAGTCCTTTTGTACTTAAGTCGGCATTGTGCCATTTGTATTAAATTTGGATGCAATTTCTGTGTTTCATCGTCAATAAGAAGGTCCAAGGAATACAATAAACCGGAAGTGAAGCATCGGAATCCCAAACTGGCCTCACAGGAGAGGTTCAAATCATAGAGATTTAGAGCGTTAGAGTGTCAGTCCTCTTGTACTTAAGTCGGCATTGTGCCTATTGTATTAAATTCGGATGCAATTTCTGTGTTTCTTCGTCAATATGAAGGTGCAAGGTATACAGTAAACCTGAAGTGAAGCATCGGAATTTAAAACTGAACTCACAGGAGAGGTTATATCATAGAAAGAGAGAGTGTCAGTCCTCTTGTACTTAAGTCGGCATTGTGCCATTTGTAATAAATTTGGATGCAATTTCTGTGTTTCATCGTCAATAAGAAGGCCAAGGGATACAATAAACCGGAAGTGAAGCATCGGAATCCTAAACTGGCCACACAGGAGAGGTTCAAATCATAGAGAGTTAGAGCGTTAGAGTGTCAGTCCTCTTGTACTTAAGTCGGCATTGTGTCTTTTGTATTAAATTCGGATGTAATTCCTGTGTTTCTTCGTCAATATGAAGGTGCAAGGTATACAGTAAACCTGAAGTGAAGCATCGGAATCTAAAACTGGACTCACAGGAGAGGTTCAAATCATAGAAAGTAAAAGTGTCAGTCCTCTAGTACTTAAGTCGGCATTGTGCCATTTGTATTAAATTCGGATGCAATTTCTGTGTTTCATCATCAATAAGAAGGTCCAAGGGATACAGTAAACCTGAAGTGAAGCATCGGAATCCTAAACTGGACTCACAGGAGAGGTTCAAATCATAGAGGGTTAGAGCGTTAAAGTGTCAGTCCACTTGTACTTAAGTCGGCATTGTGCCTTGTGTATTAAATTCGGATGCATTTTCTGTGTTTCATCGTCAATATGAAGGTGCAAGGTATACAGTAAAACTGAAGTGAAGCATGGGTATCTAAAACTGGACTCACAGGAGAGGTTCAAATCATTGAAAGTAAGTGTGTCAGTCCTCTAGTACTTAAGTCGGCATTGTGCCATTTGTATTAAATTCGGATGCAATTTCTGTGTTTCATCGTCAATAAGAAGGTCCAAGGGATACAGTATACCTTAAGGGAAGCATCGGAATCTAAATTGGACCCACAAGAGAGGATCAAATCATAGAATGTTAGAGTGTCAGTCCTCTTTTACTTAAGTCGGCATTGTGCGTTTTGTATTTAATTCGGATGCAATTTCTGTGTTTAATCGTCAATAAGAAGGTCCAAGGGATACAGTAAACCTGAAGTGAAGCATCGGAATCTAAAACTGGACTCACAGGAGAGGTTCAAATCATGGAAAGTGAGAGTGTCAGTCTTCTTGTGCTTAAGTCGGCATTGTGCCTTTTGAATTTAATTCCGATGCAATTTCTGTGTTCCATCGTCAATAAGAAGGTGCAAGGTATACAGTAAACCTGAAGTGAAGCATCGGAATCTAAAACTGGACTCACAGGAGAGGTTCAAATCATAGAAAGTGAGAGTGTTAGTCCTCTTGTACTTAAGCCGGCATTGTGCCATTTGTATTAAATTCGGATGCAATTTCTGTCTCTCATCGTCAATAAGAAGGTCCAAGGGATACAGTAAACCTGAAGTGAAGCATCGGAATCTAAAACTGGACTCACAGGAGAGGTTCAATTCATAGAAAGTTGGAGTGTCTGTCCTCTTGTACTTAAGTCGGCATTGTGCCTTTTGAATTTAATTCCGATGCAATTTCTTTGTTTCATCGTCAATAAGAAGTAGCAAGGTATACAGTAAACCTGAAGTGAAGTATCAGAAGCTAAAACTGGACTCACAGGAGAGGTTCAAATCATAGAAAGTGAGAGTGTTAGTCCTCTTGTACTTAAGTCGGCATTGTGACATTTGTATTAAATCGGATGCAATTTCTGTGTTTCATCGTCAATAAGAAGTCCCAAGGAATACAGTATACCTGTAGTGAAGCATCGGAATCTAAAACTGGACTCACAGGAGAGGTTCAAATCATAGAAAGTGAGAGTGTCAGTCCTCTTGTAATTAAGTCGACATTATGCCATTTGTATATACTTCGGATTCAATTTCAGTGTTTCATCGTCAATAAGAAGGTCCAAGGGATACAGTAAACCAGACGTGAAGCATCGGAATCTAAAACTGGACTCACAGGAGAGGTTCAAATCATAGAAAGTGAGAGTGTCAGTCCTCTTGTACTTAAGTCGGCATTGTGCCTTTTGAAATTATTTCCGATGCAATTTCTGTGTTTCATCGTCAATAAGATGGTGCAAGGTATACAGTAAACCTGAAGTGAAGCTTCGCGATCTAAAACTGGACTCACAGGAGAGGTTCAAATCATGGAAAGTGAGAGTGTCAGTCCTCTTGTACATAAGTCGCCATTGTGCCTTTTGTATTAAATTTGGGTGCAGTTTCTGTGTTTCATCGTCATTAAGAACGTCCAAGGGATACAGTACACCTAAAGTGAAGCATCGGAATCTAAAACTGGACTCACAGGAGAGTTTAAAATCATAGAAAGTGAGAGCGTCAGTCCTCTTGTAATTAAGTCGGTATTATATCATTTGTATTAAATTCGGATGCAATTTCTGTGTTTCATCGTAAATAAGAAGGTGCAAGGTATACAGTAAACCTGAAGTGAAGCATCGGAATCTAAAACTGGACTCACAGGAGAGGTTCAAATCATAGAAAGTGAGAGTGTCAGTCCTCTGGTACTTAGGTCGGCATTGTGCCATTCGTATTAAATTCCGATGCAATTTCTGTGTCTCATCGTCAATAAGAAGCTGCAAGTTATACAGTAAACCTGAAGTGAAGCATCGGAATCTAAAACTGGTCTCACAGGAGAGGTTCAAATCATGGAGAGTGAGAGTGTCAGTCCTCTTGTACTTAAGTCGCCATTGTGCCTTTTGTATTAAATTCGGATGCAATTTCTGTGTTTCATCGTCAATAAGAAGGTGCAAGGTATACAGTAAACCTGAAGTGAAGCATCGGAATCTAAAACTGGACCCACAGGAGAGGTTCAAATCATGGAAAGTGAGAGTGTCAGTCTTCTTGTGCTTCAGTCGCCATTGTGCCTTTTGTATTAAGTTCGGATGCAATTTCTGTGTTTCATCGTCAATAAGAAGGTCCAAGGGATACAGTAAACCTGAAGTGAAGCATCGGACTCTAAAACTGGACTCACAGGAGAGGTTCAAATCATAGGAACTTATAGTGTTACTCCTCTTTTACCTAAGTCGGTATTGTGAGTTTTGTATTAAATTCGGATGCAATTTCTGTGTTTCATCGTCAATAAGAAGGTCCAAGGGATACAGTAAACCTGAAGTGAAGCATCGGAATCTAAAACTTGACTCACAGGAGAGGTTCAAATCATAGAAAGTTAGAGTGTCAGTCCACTTGTACTTAAGTCGGCATTGTGCGTTTTGAATTTAATTCCGATGCAATTTCTCTGTTTCATCGTTAATAAGAAGGTGCAAGGTATACAGTAAACCTGAAGTGAAGAATCGAAATCTAAAACTGAACTCACAGGATAGGTTAAATCATAGAAAGAGAGAGTGTCAGTCCTTTTGTACTTAAGTCGGCATTGTGCCATTTGTATTAAATTTGGATGCAATTTCTGTGTTTCATCGTCAATAAGAAGGTCCAAGGAATACAATAAACCGGAAGTGAAGCATCGGAATCCTAAACTGGCCTCACAGGAGAGGTTCAAATCATAGAGATTTAGAGCGTTAGAGTGTCAGTCCTCTTGTACTTAAGTCGGCATTGTGCCTATTGTATTAAATTCGGATGCAATTTCTGTGTTTCTTCGTCAATATGAAGGTGCAAGGTATACAGTAAACCTGAAGTGAAGCATCGGAATCTAAAACTGGACTCACAGGAGAGGTTCAAATCATAGAAAGTAAGAGTGTCAGTCCTCTAGTACTTAAGTCGGCATTGTGCCATTTGTATTAAATTCGGATGCAATTTCTGTGTTTCATCGTCAATAAGAAGGTCCAAGGGATACAGTAAACCTGAAGTGAAGCATCGGAATCCTAAACTGGACTCACAGGAGAGGTTCAAATCATAGAGAGTTAGAGCGTTAGAGTGTCAGTCCTCTTGTACTTAAGTCAGCATTGTGCCATTTGTATTAAATTCGGATGCAATTTCTGTGTTTCATCGTCAATATGAGGGTGCAAGGTATACAGTAAAACTGAAGTGAAGCATGGGTATCTAATACTGGACTCACAGGAGAGGTTCAAATCATAGAAAGTAAGTGTGTCAGTCCTCTAGTACTTAAGTCGGCATTGTGCCATTTGTATTAAATTCGGATGCAATTTCTATGTTTCATCGTCACTAAGAAGGTCCAAGGGATACAGTATACCTTAAGGGAAGCATCGGAATCTAAAACTGGACCCACAGGAGAGGATCAAATCATAGAATGTTAGAGTGTCAGTCCTCTTTTACTTAAGTCGGCATTGTGCGTTTTGTATTAAATTCGGATGCAATTTCTGTGTTTAATAGTCAATAAGAAGGTCCAAGGGATACAGTAAACCTGAAGTGAAGCATCGGAATCTAAAACCAGACTCACAGGAGAGGTTCAAATGATGGAAAGTGAGAGTGTCAGTCTTTTTGTGCTTAAGTCGGCACTGTGCCTTTTGAATTTAATTCCGATGCAATTTCTGTGTTCCATCGTCAATAAGAAGGTGCAAGGTATACAGTAAACATGAAGTGAAGCATCGGATTCTAAAACTGGACTCACAGGAGAGGTTCAAATCATCGAAAGTGAGAGTGTTAGTCCTCTTGTACTTAAGTCGGCATTGTGCCATTTGTATTAAATTCGGATGCAATTTCTGTGTCTCATCGTCAATAAGGAGCTCCAAGGGATACAGTAAACCTGAAGTGAAGCATCGGAATCTAAAACTGGACTCACAGGAGAGGTTCAATTCATAGAAAGTTAGAGTGTCAGTCCTCCTGTACTTAAGTCGGCATTGTGCCTTTTGAATTTAATTCCGATGCAATTTCTTTGTTTCATCGTCAATAAGAAGTAGCAAGGTATACAGTAAACCTGAAGTGAAGCATCAGAAGCTAAAACTGGACTCACAGGAGAGGTTCAAATCATAGAAAGTGAGAGTGTTAGTCCTCTTGTACTTAAGTCGGCATTGTGCCATTTGTATTAAATCGGATGCAATTTCTGTGTTTGATCGTCAATAAGAAGGTCCAAGGAATACAATAAACCGGAAGTGAAGCATCGGAATCCTAAACTGGCCTCACAGGAGAGGTTCAAATCATAGAGAGTTAGAGCGTTAGAGTGTCAGTCCTCTTGTACTTAAGTCGGCATTGTGCCTTTTGTAATAAATTCGGATGCAATTTCTGTGTTTCTTCGTCAATATGAAGGTGCAAGGTATACAGTAAAACTGAAGTGAAGCATCGGAATCTATAACTGGTCTCACAGGAGAGGTTCAAATCATGGAGAGTGAGAGTGTCAGTCCTCTTGTACTTAAGTCGCCATTGTGCCTTTTGTATTAAATTCGGATGCAATTTCTGTGTTTCATCGTCAATAAGAAGGTGCAAGGTATACAGTAAACCTGAAGTGAAGCATCGGAATCTAAAACTGGACCCACAGGAGAGGTTCAAATCATGGAAAGTGAGAGTGTCAGTCTTCTTGTGCTTAAGTCGCCATTGTGCCTTTTGTATAAAGTTCGGATGCAATTTCTGTGTTTCATCGTAAATAAGAAGGTCCAAGGTATACAGTAAACCTGAAGTGAAGCATCGGAATCTAAAACTGGACTCACAGGAGAGGTTCAAATCATAGAAAGTGAGAGTGTCAGTCCTCTAGTACTTAGGTCGGCATTGTGCCATTCGTATTAAATTCCGATGCAATTTCTGTGTCTCATCGTCAATAAGAAGCTGCAAAGCTGCAAGTTATGCAGTAAACCGGAAGTGAAGCATCGGAATCTAAAACTGGTCTCACAGGAGAGGTTCCAATCATGGAGAGTGAGAGTGTCAGTCCTCTTGTACTTAAGTCGCCATTGTGCCTTTTGTATTAAATTCGGATGCAATTTCTGTGTTTCATCGTCAATAAGAAGGTGCAAGGTATACAGTAAACCTGAAGTGAAGCATCGGAATCTAAAACTGGACCCACAGGAGAGGTTCAAATCATGGAAAGTGAGAGTGTCAGTCTTCTTGTGCTTAAGTCGCCATTGTGCCTTTTGTATTAAGTTCGGGATGCAATTTCTGTGTTTCATCGTCAGTAAGAAGGTCCAAGGGATACAGTAAACCTGAAGTGAAGCATCGGACTCTAAAACTGGACTCACAGGAGAGGTTCAAATCATAGGAACTTATAGTGTTACTCCTCTTTTACCTAAGTCGGTATTGTGAGTTTTGTATTAAATTCGGATGCAATTTCTGTGTCTCATCGTCAATAAGAAGGTCCAAGGGATACAGTAAACCTGAAGGTGAAGCATTGGAATCTGAAACTTGACTCACAGGAGAGGTTCAAATCATAGAAAGTTAGAGTGTCAGTCCACTTGTACTTAAGTCGGCATTGTGCGTTTTGAATTTAATTCGATGCAATTTCTCTGTTTCATCGTTAATAAGAAGGTGCAAGGTATACAGTAAACCTGAAGTGAAGCATCGGAATCTAAAACTGAACTCACAGGATAGGTTAAATCATAGAAAGAGAGAGTGTCAGTCCTTTTGTACTTAAGTCGGCATTGTGCCATTTGTATTAAATTTGGATGCAATTTCTGTGTTTCATCGTCAATAAGAAGGTCCAAGGGATACAATAAACCGGAAGTGAAGCATCGGAATCCTAAACTGGCCACACAGGAGAGGTTCAAATCATAGAGATTTAGAGCGTTAGAGTGTCAGTCCTCTTGTACTTAAGTCGGCATTGTGCCTATGTATTAAATTCGGATGCAATTTCTGTGTTTCTTCTTCGTCAATATGAAGGTGCAAGGTATACATAAACCTGACGTGAAGCATCGGAATCTAAAACTGGACTCACAGGAGAGGTTCAATTCATAGAAGTTAGAGTGTCTGTCTCTTGTACTTAAGTCGGCATTGTGAATTTTGAATTTAATTCCGATGCAAATTTCTTTGTTTCATCGTCAATAAGAAGTAGCAAGGTATACAGTAAACCTGAAGTGAAGCATCAGAAGCTAAAACTGGACTCACAGGAGAGGTTTCAAATCATAGAAAGTGAGAGTGTTAGTCCTCTTGTACTTAAGTCGGCATTGTGCCATTTGTATTAAATCGGATGCAATTTCTGTGTTTCATCGTCAATAAGAAGTTCCAAGGAATACAGTATACCTGTAGTGAAGCATCGGAATCTAAAACTGGACTCACAGGAGAGGTTCAAATCATAGAAAGTGAGAGTGTCAGTCCTCTTGTAATTAAGTCGACATTATGCCATTTGTATATACTTCGGATTCAATTTCAGTGTTGCATCGTCAATAAGGAGGTCCAAGGGGATACAGTAAACCAGAAGTGAAGACATCGGAATCTAAAACTGGACTCACAGGAGCGGTTCAAATCATAGAAAGTGAGAGTGTTAGTCCTCTTGTACTTAAGTCGGCATTGTGCCTTTTGAATTTAATTCCGATGCAATTTCTGTGTTTCATCGTCAATAAGAAGGTGCAAGGTATACAGTAAACCCGAAGTGAAGATTCGGAATCTAAAACTGGACTCACAGGAGAGGTTCAAATCATGGACAGTGAGAGTGTCAGTCCTCTTGTACATAAGTCGCCATTGTGCCTTTTGTATTAAATTTGATGCAGTTTCTGTGTTTCATCGTCATTAAGAAAGTCCAAGGGATACAGTACACCCTGAAGTGAAGCATCGGAATCTAAAACTGGACTCACAGGAGAGTTTCAAATCATAGAAAGTGAGATTGTCAGTCCCTCTTGTAATTAAGTCGGCATTATATCATTTGTATTAAATTCGGATGCAATTTCTGTGTTTCATCGTAAATAAGAAGGTGCAAGTTATACAGTAAACCTGAAGTGAAGCATCGGAATATAAAAACTGGACTCACAGGAGAAGTTCAAATCATAGAAAGTTAGCGACTCACTCCTGTTGCACTTAAGTCGGTATTATGCCTTTTGTATTAAATTCGGATGCAAATTCTGTGTTTCATCGTCAATAAGAAGGTCCAAGGGATGCAGCAAACCTGAAGTGAAGCATCGGAATCTAAAATTGGACTCAAAGGAGAGGTTCAAATCATAGAAAGTTGAAGTGTCAGTCCTCTTGTACTTAAGTCGGCATTGTGCCTTTTGAATTTAATTCCGGTGCAATTTCTATGTTTCATCGTCAATAAGAAGGTGCTAGATATACAGTAAACCTGAAGTGAAGCATCGGAATCTGAAACTGGACTCACAGGAGAGGTTCAAATCATAGAAAGTAAGAGTGTCAGTCCTCTAGTACTTAAGTCGGCATTGTGCCATCTGTATTAAATTCGGATGCAATTTCTGTGTTTCATCGTCAATAAGAAGGTCCAAGGGATACAGTAAACCTGAAGTGAAGCATCGGAATCCTAAACTGGACTCACAGGAGAGGTTCAAATCATAGAGAGTTAGAGCGTTAGAGTGTCAGTCCTCTTGTACTTAAGTCGGCATTGTGCCTTTTGTATTAAATTCGGATGCAATTTCTGTGTTTAATCGTCAATAAGAAGGTCCAAGGGATACAGTAAACCTGAAGTGAAGCATCGGAATCTAAAACCAGACTCACAGGAGAGGTTCAAATCATGGAAAGTGAGAGTGTCAGTCTTTTTGTGCTTAAGTCGGCACTGTGCCTTTTGAATTTAATTCCGATGCAATTTCTGTGTTCCATCGTCAATAAGAAGGTGCAAGGTATACAGTAAACCTGAAGTGAAGCATCGGATTCTAAAACTGGACTCACAGGAGCGGTTCAAATCATAGAAAGTGAGAGTGTTAGTCCTCTTGTACTTATGTCGGCATTGTGCCATTTGTATTAAATTCGGATGCAATTTCTGTGTCTCATCGTCAATAAGGAGGTCCAAGGGAAACAGTAAACCTGAAGTGAAGCATCGGAATCTAAAACTGGACTCACAGGAGAGGTTCAATTCATAGAAAGTTAGAGTGTCAGTCCTCTTGTACTTAAGTCGGCATTGTGCCTTTTGAATTTAATTCCGATGCAATTTCTTTGTTTCATCGTCAATAAGAAGTAGCAAGGTATACAGTAAACCTGACGTGAAGCATCGGAAGCTAAAACTGGACTCACAGGAGAGGTTCAAAACAAAGAAAGTGAGAGTGTTAGTCCTCTTGTACTTAAGTCGGCATTGTGCCATTTGTATTAAATAGGATGCAATTTCTGTGTTTCATCGTCAATAAGAAGTTCCAAGGAATACAGTATACCTGTAGTGAAGCATCGGAATCTAAAGCTGGACTCACAGGAGAGGTTCAAATCATAGAAAGTGAGAGTGTCAGTCCTCTTGTAATTAAGTCGACATTATGCCATTTGTATATACTTCGGATTCAATTTCAGTGTTTCATCGTCAATAAGAAGGTCCAAGGGATACAGTAAACCAGAAGTGAAGCATCGGAATCTAAAACTGGACTCACAGGAAAGGTTCAAATCATAGAAAGTGAGAGTGTCAGTCCTCTCGTACTTAAGTCGGCATTGTGCCTTTTGAATTTAATTCCGATGCAATTTCTGTGTTTCATCGTCAATAAGAAGGTGCAAGGTATACAGTAAACCTGAAGTGAAGCTTCGGAATCTAAAACTGGACTCACAGGAGAGGTTCAAATCATGGATAGTGAGAGTGTCAGTCCTCTTGTACATAAGTCGGCATTGTGCGTTTTGAATTTAATTCCGATGCAATTTCTCTGTTTCATCGTTAATAAGAAGGTGCAAGGTATACAGTAAACCTGAAGTGAAGCATCGGAATCTAAAACTGAACTCACAGGAGAGGTTAAATCATAGAAAGAGAGAGAGTCAGTCCTTTTGTACTTAAGTCGGCATTGTGCCATTTGTATTAAATTTGGATGCAATTTCTGTGTTTCATCGTCAATAAGAAGGTCCAAGGGATACAATAAACCGGAAGTGAAGCATCGGAATCCTAAACTGGCCTCACAGGAGAGGTTCAAATCATAGAGAGTTAGAGCGTTAGAGTGTCAGTCCTCTTGTACTTAAGTCGGCATTGTGCCTTTTGTAATAAATTCGGATGCAATTTCTGTGTTTCTTCGTCAATATGAAGGTGCAAGGTATACAATAAAACTGAAGTGAAGCATCGGAATCTAAAACTGGACTCACAGGAGAGGTTCAAATCATAGAAAGTTAGAGTGTCAGTCCACTTGTACTTAAGTCGGCATTGTGCGTTTTGAATTTAATTCCGATGCAATTTCTCTGTTTCATCGTTAATAAGAAGGTGCAACGTATACAGTAAACCTGAAGTGAAGCATCGGAATCTAAAACTGAACTCACAGGAGAGGTTAAATCATAGAAAGAGAGAGTGTCAGTCCTTTTGTACTTAAGTCGGCATTGTGCCATTTGTATTAAATTTGGATGCAATTTCTGAGTTTCATCGTCAATAAGAAGGTCCAAGGGATACAATAAACCGGAAGTGAAGCATCGGAATCCTAAACTGGCCTCACAGGAGAGGTTCAAATCATAGAGAGTTAGAGCGTTAGAGTGTCAGTCCTCTTGTACTTAAGTCGGCATTGTGCCTTTTGTATTAAATTCGGATGCAATTTCTGTGTTTCTTCGTCAATATGAAGGTGCAAGGTATACAGTAAAACTGAAGTGAAGCATGGGTATCTAAAACTGGACTCACAGGAGAGGTTCAAATCATAGAAAGTAAGTGTGTCAGTCCTCTAGTACTTAAGTCGGCATTGTGCCATTTGTATTAAATTCGGATGCAATTTCTGTGTTTCATCGTCAATAAGAAGGTCCAAGGGATACAGTATACCTTAAGGGAAGCATCGGAATCTAAAACTGGACCCACAGGAGAGGATCAAATGATAGAATGTTAGAGTGTCAGTCCTCTTTAACTTAAGTCGGCATTGTGCGTATTGTATTAAATTCGGATGCAATTTCTGTGTTTAATCGTCAATAAGAAGGTCCAAGGGATACAGTAAACCTGAAGTGAAGCATCGGAATCTAAAACCAGATTCACAGGAGAGGTTCAAATCATGGAAAGTGAGAGTGTCAGTCTTTTTGTGCTTAAGTCTGCACTGTGCCTTTTGAATTTAATTCCGATGCAATTTCTGTGTTCCATCGTCAATAAGAAGGTGTAAGGTATACAGTAAACCTGAAGTGAAGCATCGGAATCTAAAACTGGACTCACAGGAGAGGTTCAAATCATAGAAAGTGAGAGTGTTAGTCCTCTTGTACTTATGTCGGTATTGTGCCATTTGTATTACATTCGGATGCAATTTCTGTGTCTCATCGTCAATAAGGAGGTCCAAGGGATACAGTAAACCTGAAGTGAAGCATCGGAATCTAAAACTGGACTCACAGGAGAGGTTCAATTCATAGAAAGTTAGAGTGTCTGTCCTCTTGTACTTAAGTCGGCATTGTGCCTTTTGAATTTAATTCCGATGCAATTTCTTTGTTTCATCGTCAATAAGAAGTAGCAAGGTATACAGTAAACCTGAAGTGAAGCATCAGAAGCTAAAACTGGACTCACAGGAGAGGTTCAAATCATAGAAAGTGAGAGTGTTAGTCCTCTTGTACTTAAGTCGGCATTGTGCCATTTTTTTATTAAATCGGATGCAATTTCTGTGTTTCATCGTCAATAAGAAGTTCCAAGGAATACAGTATACCTGTAGTGAAGCATCGGAATCTAAAACTGGACTCACAGGAGACGTTCAAATCATAGAAAGTGAGAGTGTCAGTCCTCTTGTAATTAAGTCGACATTATGCAATTTGTATATACTTCGGATTCAATTTCAGTGTTGCATCGTCAATAAGGAGGTCCAAGGGATACAGCAAACCAGAAGTGAAGCATCGGAATCTAAAACTGGACTCACAGGAGAGGTTCAAATCATAGAAAGTGAGAGTGTCAGTCCTCTTGTACTTAAGTCGGCATTGTGCCTTTTGAATTTAATTCCGATGCAATTTCTGTGTTTCATCGTCAATAAGAAGGTGCAAGGTATACAGTAAACCTGAAGTGAAGATTCGGAATCTAAAACTGGACTCACAGGAGAGGTTCAAATCATGGACAGTGAGAGTGTCAGTCCTCTTGTACATAAGTCGCCATTGTGCCTTTTGTATTAAATTTGGATGCAGTTTCTGTGTTTCATCGTCATTAAGAAAGTCCAAGGGATACAGTACACCTGAAGTGAAGCATCGGAATCTAAAACTGGACTCACAGGAGAGTTTCAAATCATAGAAAGTGAGATTGTCAGTCCTCTTGTAATTAAGTCGGCATTATATCATTTGTATTAAATTCGGATGCAATTTCTGTGTTTCATCGTAAATAAGAAGGTGCAAGTTATACAGTAAACCTGAAGTGAAGCATCGGAATATAAAACTGAACTCACAGGAGAAGTTCAAATCATAGAAAGATAGCGACTCACTCCTGTTGCACTTAAGTCGGTATTATGCCTTTTGTATTAAATTCGGATGCAATTTCTGTGTTTCATCGTCAATAAGAAGGTCCAAGGGATGCAGCAAACCTGAAGTGAAGCATCGGAATCTAAAATTGGACTCAAAGGAGAGGTTCAAATCATAGAAAGTTGAAGTGTCAGTCCTCTTGTATTTAAGTCGGCATTGTGCCTTTTGAATTTAATTCCGGTGCAATTTCTGTGTTTCATCGTCAATAAGAAGGTGCAAGATATACAGTAAACCTGAAGTGAAGCATCGGAATCTAAAACTGGACTCACAGGAGAGGTTCAAATCATAGAAAGTAAGAGTGTCAGTCCTCTAGTACTTAAGTCGGCATTGTGCCATCTGTATTAAATTCGGATGCAATTTCTGTGTTTCATCGTCAATAAGAAGGTCCAAGGGATACAGTAAACCTGAAGTGAAGCATCGGAATCCTAAACTGGACTCACAGGAGAGGTTCAAATCATAGAGAGTTAGAGCGTTAGAGTGTCAGTCCTCTTGTACTTAAGTCGGCATTGTGCCTTTTGTATTAAATTCGGATGCAATTTCTGTGTTTAATCGTCAATATGAAGGTGCAAGGTATACAGTAAAACTGAAGTGAAGCATGGGTATCTAAAACTGGACTCACAGGAGAGGTTCAAATCATAGAAAGTAAGTGTGTCAGTCCTCTAGTACTTAAGTCGGCATTGTGCCATTTGTATTAAATTCGGATGCAATTTCTGTGTTTCATCGTCAATAAGAAGGTCCAAGGGATACAGTATACCTTAAGGGAAGCATCGGAATCTAAAACTGGACCCACAGGAGAGGATCAAATCATAGAATGTTAGAGTGTAAGTCCTCTTTTACTTAAGTCGGCATTGTGCGTTTTGTATTAAAATCGGATGCAATTTCTGTGTTTAATCGTCAATAAGAAGGTCCAAGGGATACAGTAAACGTGAAGTGAAGCATCGGAAACTAAAACTAGACTCACAGGAGAGGTTCAAATCATGGAAAGTGAGAGTGTCAGTCTTTTTGTGCTTAAGTCGGCACTGTGCCTTTTGAATTTAATTCCGATGCAATTTCTGTGTTCCATCGTCAATAAGAAGGTGCAAGGTATACAGTAAACCTGAAGTGAAGCATCGGAATCTAAAACTGGACTCACAGGAGAGGTTCAATTCATAGAAAGTTAGAGTGTCAGTCCTCTTGTACTTAAGTCGGCATTGTGCCTTTTGAATTTAATTCCGATGCAATTTCTTTGTTTCATCGTCAATAAGAAGTAGCAAGGTATACAGTAAACCTGACGTGAAGCATCGGAAGCTAAAACTGGACTCACAGGAGAGGTTCAAAACATAGAAAGTGAGAGTGTTAGTCCTCTTGTACTTAAGTCGGCATTGTGCCATTTGTATTAAATAGGATGCAATTTCTGTATTTCATCGTCAATAAGAAGTTCCAAGGAATACAGTAAACCTGTAGTGAAGCATCGGAATCTAAAGCTGGACTCACAGGAGAGGTTCAAATCATAGAAAGTGAGAGTGTCAGTCCTCTTGTAATTAAGTCGACATTATGCCATTTGTATATACTTCGGATTCAATTTCAGTGTTTCATCGTCAATAAGAAGGTCCAAGGGATACAGTAAACCAGAAGTGAAGCATCGGAATCTAAAACTGGACTAACAGGAAAGGTTCAAATCATAGAAAGTGAGAGTGTCAGTCCTCTCGTACTTAAGTCGGCATTGTGCCTTTTGAATTTAATTCCGATGCAATTTCTGTGTTTCATCGTCAATAAGAAGGTGCAAGGTATACAGTAAACCTGAAGTGAAGCTTCGGAATCTAAAACTGGACTCACATTAGAGGTTCAAATCATGGATAGTGAGAGTGTCAGTCCTCTTGTACATAAGTCTCTATTGTGCCTTTTGTATTAAATTTGGATGCAGTTTCTGTGTTTCATCGTCATTAAGAAAGTCCAAGGGATACAGTACACCTGAAGTGAAGCATCGGAATCTAAAACTGGACTCACAGGAGAGTTTCAAATCATAGAAAGTGAGAGTGTCAGTCCTCTTGTAATTAAGTCGGCATTATATCATTTGTATTAAATTCGGATGCAATTTCTGTGTTTCATCGTAAATAAGAAGGTGCAAGGTATACAGTAAACCTGAAGTGAAGCATCGGAATGTAAAACTGGACTCACAGGAGAAGTTCAAATCATAGAAAGTTAGCGACTCACTCCTGTTGCACTTAAGTCGGTGTTGTGCCTTTTGTATTAAATTCGGATGCAATTTCTGTGTTTCATCGTCAATAAGAAGGTCCAAGGGATACAGCAAACCTGAAGTGAAGCATCGGAATCTAAAATTGGACTCAAAGGAGAGGTTCAAATCATAGAAAGTTGAAGTGTCAGTCCTCTTGTACTTAAGTCGGCATTGTGCCTTTTGAATTTAATTCCGGTGCAATTTCTGTGTTTCATCGTCATTAAGAAGGTGCAAGGTATACAGTAAACCTGAAGTGAAGCATCGGAATCTAAAACTGGACTCACAGGAGTGGTTCAAATCATAGAAAGTAAGAGTGTCAGTCCTCTAGTACTTAAGTCGGCATTGTGCCATTTGTATTAAATTCGGATGCAATTTCTATGTTTCATCGTCAATAAGAAGGTCCAAGGGATACAGTAAACCTGAAGTGAAGCATCGGAATCCTAAACTGGACTCACAGGAGAGGTTCAAATCATAGAGAGTTAGAGCGTTAGAGTGTCAGTCCTCTTGTACTTAAGTCGGCATTGTGCCTTTTGTATTAAATTCGGATGCAATTTCTGTGTTTCATCGTCAATATGAAGGTGCAAGGTATACAGTAAAACTGAAGTGAAGCATGGGTATCTAAAACTGGACTCACAGGAGAGGTTCAAATCATAGAAAGTAAGTGTGTCAGTCCTCTAGTACTTAAGTCGGCATTGTGCCATTTGTATTAAATTCGGATGCAATTTCTGTGTTTCATCGTCAATAAGAAGGTCCAAGGGATACAGTATACCTTAAGGGAAGCATCGGAATCTAAAACTGGACCCACAGGAGAGGATCAAATCATAGAATGTTAGAGTGTCAGTCCTCTTTTACTTAAGTCGGCATTGTGCGTTTTGTATTAAATTCGGATGCAATTTCTGTGTTTAATCATCAATAAGAAGGTCCAAGGGATACAGTAAACCTGAAGTGAAGCATCGGAATCTAAAACCAGACTCACAGGAGAGGTTCAAATCATGGAAAGTGAGAGTGTCAGTCTTTTTGTGCTTAAGTCGGCACTGTGCCTTTTGAATTTAATTCCGATGCAATTTCTGTGTTCCATCGTCAATAAGAAGGTGCAAGGTATACAGTAAACCTGAAGTGAAACATCGGAATCTAAAACTGGACTCACAGGAGAGGTTCAAATCGTAGAAAGTGAGAGTGTTAGTCCTCTTGTACTTAAGTTGGCATTGTGCCATTTGTATTAAATTCGGATGCAATTTCTGTGTCTCATCGTCAATAAGGAGGTCCAAGGGATACAGTAAACCTGAAGTGAAGCATCGGAATCTAAAATTGGACTCACAGGAGAGGTTCAATTCATAGAAAGTTAGAGTGTCAGTCCTCTTTTACTTAAGTTGGCATTGTGCCTTTTGAATTTAATTCCGATGCAATTTCTTTGTTTCATCGTCAATAAGAAGTAGCAAGCTATACAGTAAACCTGAAGTGAAGCATCAGAAGCTAAAACTGGACTCACAGGAGAGGTTCAAATCATAGAAAGTGAGAGTGTTAGTCCTCTTGTACTTAAGTCGGCATTGTGCCATTTGTATTAAATCGGATGCAATTTCTGTGTTTCATCGTCAATAAGAAGTTCCAAGGAATACAGTATACCTGTAGTGAAGCATCGGAATCTAAAACTGGACTCACAGGAGAGGTTCAAATCATAGAAAGTGAGAGTGTCAGTCCTCTTGTAATTAAGTCGACATTATGCCATTTGTATATACTTCGGATTCAATTTCAGTGTTTCATCGTCAATAAGAAGGTCCAAAGGATACAGTAAACCAGAAGTGAAGCTTCGGAATCTAAAACTGGACTCACAGGAGAGGTGCAAATCATAGAAAGTGAGAGTGTCAGTCCTCTTGTACTTAAGTCGGCATTGTGCCATTTGAATTAAATTCGGATGCAATTTCTGTGTCTCATCGTCAATACGAAGCTGCAAGGTATACAGTAAACCTGAAGTGAAGCATCGGAATCTAAAACTGGACTCACCGGAGAGGTTCAAATCATAGAAAGTGAGAGTGTCAGTCCTCTTGTACTTAAGTCGGCATTGTGCCATTTGAATTAAATTCGGATGCAATTTCTGTGTTTCATCGTCAATAAGAAGGTCCAAGGAATACAGTAAACCTGAAGTGAAGCATCGGAATCTAAAACTGGACTCACAGGAGAGGTTCAAATCATAGAAAGTGAGAGTGTCAGACCTCTTGTAATTAAGTCGGCATTATGCCATTTGTATTAAATTCGGATGCAATTTCTGTGTTTCATCGTCAATAAGAAGGTCCAAGGGATACAGTAAACCTGAAGTGAAGCATCGGAATCTAAAACTGGACTCACAGGAGAGGTTCAAATCATAGAAAGTTATAGTGTCACTCCTCTTGTACCTAAGTCGGTATTGTGACTTTTATATTAAATTCGGATGCAATTTCTGTGTTTCATCGTCAATAAGAAGGTCCAAGGGATACAGTAAACCTGTAGTGAAGCATCGGAATCTAATACTGAACTCACAGGAGAGGTTAAATCATAGAAAGTGAGAGTGTCAGTCCTCTTGTACTTAAGTCGGCACTGTGCCATTTGTGTTAAATTTGGATGCAATTTCTGTGTTTCATCGTCAACAAGACGGTCGAAGGGATACAGTAAACCGGAAGTGAAGAATCGGAATCCTAAACTGGACTCACAGGAGAGGTTCAAATCATAGAGATTTAGAGCGTAGAGTGTCGGTCCTCTTGTACTTAAGTCGGCATTGTGCCTTTTGTATTAAATTCGGATGCAATTTCTGTGTTTCATCGTCAATATGAAGGTGCGAGGTACACAGTAAAACTGAAGTGAAGCATGGGTATCTAAAACTGGACTCACAGGAGAGGTTCAAATCATAGAAAGTAAGTGTGTCTGTCCTCTAGTACTTAAGTCGGCATTGTGCCATTTGTATTAAATTCGGATGCAATATCTGTGTTTCGTCGTCAATAAGAAGGTCCTAGGGATACAGTATACCTTAAGGGAAGCATCGGAATCTAAAACTGGACCCACAGGAGAGGATCAAATCATAGAATGTTAGAGTGTCAGTCCTCTTTTACTTAAGTCGGCATTGTGCGTTTTGTATTAAATTCGGATGCAATTTCTGTGTTTAATCGCCAATAAGAAGGTCCAAGGGATACAGTAAACCTGAAGTGAAGCATCGGAATCTAAAACCAGACTCACAGGAGAGGTTCAAATCATGGAAAGTGAGAGTGTCAGTCTTTTTGTGCTTAAGTCGGCACTGTGCCTTTTGAACTTAATTCCGATGCAATTTCTGCGTTCCATCGTCAATAAGAAGGTGCAAGGTATACAGTAAACCTGAAGTGAAGCATCGGAATCTAAAACTGGACTCACAGGAGAGGTTCAAATAATAGAAAGTGAGAGTGTTAGTCCTCTTGTACTTAAGTCGGCATTGTGCCGTTTGTATTAAATTCGGATGCAATTTCTGTGTCTCATCGTCAATAAGGAGGTCCAAGGGATACAGTAAACCTGAAGTGAAGCATCGGAATCTAAAACTGGACTCACAGGAGAGGTTCAATTCATAGAAAGTTAGAGTGTCAGTCCTCTTGTACTTAAGTCGGCATTGTGCCTTTTGAATTTAGTTCCGATGCAATTTCTTTGTTTCATCGTCAATAAGAAGTAGCAAGGTATACAGTAAACCTGAAGTGAAGCATCAGAAGCTAAAACTGGACTCACAGGAGAGGTTCAAATCATAGAAAGTGAGAGTGTCAGTCCTCTTGTAATTAAGTCGACATTATGCCATTTGTATATACTTCGGATTCAATTTCAGTGTTTCATCGTCGATTTGAAGGTCTAAGGGATACAGTAAACCAGAAGTTAAGCATTGGAATATAAAACTGGACTCACAGGAGAGGTTCAAATCATAGAAAGTGAGAGTGTCAGACCTCTTGTAATTAAGTCAGCATTATGCCATTTGTATTAAATTCGGATGCAATTTCTGTGTTTCATCGTCAATAAGAAGGTCCAAGGGATACAGTAAACCTGAAGTGAAGCATCGGAATCTAAAACTGGACTCACAGGAGAGGTTCAAATCATAGAAAGTTATAGTGTCACTCCTCTTGTACCTAAGTCGGTATTGTGACCTTTATATTAAATTCGGATGCAATTTCTGCGTTTCATCGTCAATAAGAAGGTCCAAGGGATACAGTAAACCTGAAGTGAAGCATCGGAATCTAATACTGAACTCACAGGAGAGGTTAAATCATAGAAAGTGAGAGTGTCAGTCCTCTTGTACTTAAGTAGGCATTGTGCCATTTGTATTAAATTTGGATGCAATTTCTGTGTTTCATCGTCAACAAGAAGGTCCAAGGGATACAGTAAACCGGAAGTGAAGCATCGGAATCCTAAACTGGACTCACAGGAGAGGTTCAAATCATAGAGATTTAGAGCGTTAGAATGTCGGTCCTCTTGTACTTAAGTCGGCATTGGGCCTTTTGTATGAAATTCGGATGCAATTTCTGTGTTTCTTCGTCAATATGAAGGTGCAAGGTATACAGTAAACCTGAAGTGAAGCATCGGAATCTAAAACTGGACTCACAGGAGAGGTTCAAATCATAGAAAGTAAGAGTGTCAGTCCTCTAGTACTTAAGACGGCATTGTGCCATTTGTATTAAATTCGGATGCAATTTCTGTGTTTCATCGTCAATAAGAAGGTCCAAGGGATACAGTAAACCTGAAGTGAAACATCGGAATCCTAAACTGGACTCACAAGAGCGGTTCAAATCATAGAGAGTTAGAGCGTTAGAGTGTCAGTCCTCTTGTACTTAAGTCGGCATTGTGCCTTTTGTATTAAATTCGGATGCAATTTCTGTGTTTCATCGTCAATATGAAGGTGCAAGGTGTACAGTAAAACTGAAGTGAAGCATGGGTATCTAAAACTGGACTCACAGGAGAGGTTCAAATCATAGAAAGTAAGTGTGTCAGTCCACTAGTACTTAAGTCGGCATTGTGCCATTTGTATTAAATTCGGATGCAATTTCTGTCTTTCATCGTCAAAAAGAAGGTCCAAGGGATACAGTATACCTTAAGGGAAGCATCGGAATCTAAAACTGGACCCACAGGAGAGGATCAAATCATAGAATGTTAGAGTGTCAGTCCTCTTTCACTTAAGACGGCATTGTGCGTTTTGTATTAAATTCGGATGGAATTTCTGTGTTTAATCGTCAATAAGAAAGTCCAAGGGATACAGTAAACCTGAAGTGAAGCATCGGAATCTAAAACCAGACTCACAGGAGAGGTTCAAATCATGGAAAGTGAGAGTGTCAGTCTTTTTGTGCTTAAGTCGGCACTGTGCCTTTTGAATTTAATTCCGATGCAATTTCTGTGTTCCATCGTCAATAAGAAGGTGCAAGGTATACAGTAAACCTGAAGTGAAGCATCGGAATCTAAAACTGGACTCACAGGAGAGGTTCAATTCATAGAAAGTTAGAGTGTCAGTCCTCTTTTACTTAAGTCGGCATTGTGCCTTTTGAATTTAATTCCGATGCAATTTGTTTGTTTCATCGTCAATAAGAAGTAGCAAGGTATACAGTAAACCTGAAGTCAAGCATCAGAAGCTAAAACTGGACTCACAGGAGAGGTTCAAATCATAGAAAGTGAGAGTGTTAGTCCTCTTGTACTTAAGTCGGCATAATGCCATTTGTATTAAATCGGATGCAATTTCTGTGTTTCATCGTCAATAAGAAGTTCCAAGGAATACAGTATACCTGTAGTGAAGCATCGGAATCTAAAACTGGACTCACAGGAGAGGTTCAAATCATAGAAAGTGAGAGTGTCAGTCCTCTTGTAATTAAGTCGACATTATGCCATTTGTATATACTTCGGATTCAATTTCAGTGTTTCATCGTCAATAAGAAGGTCCAAAGGGATACAGTAAACCAGAAGTGAAGCTTCGGAATCTAAAACTGGACTCACAGGAGAGGTTCAAATCATAGAAAGTGAGAGTGTCCAGTCCTCTGTACTTAAGTCGGCATTGTGCGTTTTGAATTTAATTCCGATGCAATTTCTGTGTTTCATCGTCAATAAGAAGGTGCAAGGTATACAGTAAACCTGAAGTGAAGCTTCGGAATCTAAAACTGGACTCACAGGAGAGGTCCAAATCATGGTCAGTGAGAGTGTCAGTCCTCTTGTACATAAGTCGCCATTGTGCCTTTGGTATTAAATTTGGATGCAGTTTCTGTGTTTGATCGTCATGAAGAAAGTCCAAGGGATACAGTACACCTGAAGTGAAGCATCGGAATCTAAAACTGGACTCACAGGAGAGTTTCAAATCATAGAAAGTGAGAGTGTCAGTCCTCTTGTAATTATGTAGGCATTTTATCATTTGCATTAAATTCGGATGCAATTTCTGTGTTTCATCGTAAATAAGAAGGTGCAAGGTATACAGTAAACCTGAAGTGAAGCATCGGAATATAAAACTGGGACTCACAGGAGATGTTCAAATCATAGAAAGTTAGCGACTCACTCCTGTTGCACTTAAGTCGGTATTGTGCCTTTTGTATTAAATTCGGATGCAATTTCTGTGTTTCATCGTCAATAAGAAGGTCCAAGGGATACAGCAAACCTGAAGTGAAGCATCGGAATCTAAAATTAGACTCAAAGGAGAGGTTCAAATCATAGAAAGTTGAAGTGTCAGTCCTCTTGTACTTAAGTCGGCATTGTGCCTTTTGAATTTATTCCGATGCAATTTCTGTGTTTCATCGTCAATAAGAAGGTGCAAGGTATACAGCAAACCTGAAGTGAAGATTCGGAATCTAAAACGGGACTCACAGGAGAGGTGCAAATCATAGAAAGTGAGAGTGTCAGTCCTCTTGTACTTAAGTCGGCATTGTGCCATTTGTATTAAATTCCGATGCAATATCTGTGTCCTCATCGTCAATACGAAGCTGCAAGGCTATACAGTAAACCTGAAGTGAAGCATCGGAATCTAAAACTGGACTCACCGGAGAGGTTCAAATCATAGAAAGTGAGAGTGTCCAGTCCTCTTGTACTTAAGTCGGCACTGTGCCATTTGTATTAAATTTAGATGCAATTTCTGTGTTTCATCGTCAACAAGACGGTCGAAGGGATACAGTAAACCGGAAGTGAAGAATCGGAATCCTAAACTGGACTCACAGGAGAGGTTCAAATCATAGAGATTTAGAGCGTTAGAGTGTCAGTCCTCTTTTACTGAAGTCGGCATTGTGCGTTTTGTATTAAATTCGGATGCAATTTCTGTGTTTAATCGTCAATAAGAAGGTCCAAGGGATACAGTAAACCTGAAGTGAAGCATCGGAATCTAAAACCAGACTCACAGGAGAGGTTCAAATAATGGAAAGTGAGAGTGTCAGTCTTTTTGTGCTTAAGTCGGCACTGTGCCTTTTGAATTTAATTCCGATGCAATTTCTGCGTTCCATCGTCAATAAGAAGGTGCAAGGTATACAGTAAACCTGAAGTGAAGCATCGGAATCTAAAACTGGACTCACAGGAGAGGTTCAAATCATAGAAAGTGAGAGTGTTAGTCCTCTTGTACTTAAGTCGGCATTGTGCCATTTGTATTAAATTCGGATGCAATTTCTGTGTCTCATCGTCAATAAGGAGGTCCAAGGGATACAGTAAACCTGAAGTGAAGCATCGGAATCTAAAACTGGACTCACAGGAGAGGTTCAATTCATAGAAAGTTAGAGTGTCAGTCCTCTTGTACTTAAGTCGGCATTGTGCCTTTTGAATTTAGTTCCGATGCAATTTCTTTGTTTCATCGTCAATAAGAAGTAGCAAAGTATACAGTAAACCTGAAGTGAAGCATCAGAAGCTAAAACTGGACTCACAGGAGAGGTTCAAATCATAGAAAGTGAGAGTGTTAGTCCACTTGTACTTAAATCGGCATTGTGCCATTTGTATTAAATCGGATGCAAATTCTGTGTTTCATCGTCAATAAGAAGTTCCAAGGAATACAGTATACCTGTAGTGAAGCATCAAAATCTAAAACTGGACTCAAAGGAGAGGTTCAAATCATAGAAAGTGAGAGTGTCAGTCCTCTTGTAATTAAGTCGACATTATGCCATTTGTATATACTTCGGATTCAATTTCAGTGTTTCATCGTCAATTTGAAGGTCTAAGGGATACAGTAAACCAGAAGTTAAGCATTGGAATATAAAACTGGACTCACAGGAGAGGTTCAAATCATAGAAAGTGAGAGTGTCAGACCTCTTGTAATTAAGTCAGCATTATGCCATTTGTATTAAATTCGGATGCAATTTCTGTGTTTCATCGTCAATAAGAAGGTCCAAGGGATACAGTAAACCTGAAGTGAAGCATCGGAATCTAAAACTGGACTCACAGGAGAGGTTCAAATCATATAAAGTTATAGTGTCACTCCTCTTGTACCTAAGTCGGTATTGTGACTTTTATATTAAATTCGGATGCAATTTCTGTGTTTCATCGTCAATAAGAAGGTCCAAGGGATACAGTAAACCTGAAGTGAAGCATCGGAATCTAATACTGAACTCACAGGAGAGGTTAAATCATAGAAAGTGAGAGTGTCAGTCCTCTTGTACTTAAGTAGGCATTGTGCCATTTGTATTAAATTTGGATGCAATTTCTGTGTTTCATCGTCAACAAGAGGGTCCAAGGGATACAGTAAACCGGAAGTGAAGCATCGGAATCCTAAACTGGACTCACAGGAGAGGTTCAAATCATAGAGATTTAGAGCGTTAGAGTGTCGGTCCTCTTGTACTTCAGTCGGCATTGTGCCTTTTGTATTAAATTCGGATGCAATTTCTGTGTTTGTTCGTCAATATGAAGGTGCAAGGTATACAGTAAACCTGAAGTGAAGCATCGGAATCTAAAACTGGACTCACAGGAGAGGTTCAAATCATAGAAAGTAAGAGTGTCAGTCCTCTAGTACTTAAGACG